>NW_028327173.1:153810638-154113669 GCF_987537825.1 Furipterus horrens
TAGATTTAAGGTACTTTGAGCAGCTTCATACACTGAAATAGATGTGGAAATAACTGATCTTTTTAATAAATTAGTGTTTTAACTATTTCAGAGCAAATTTCAGTGTGGGAAGTTAAAATATACTACTGCTTTATTGGTTTAATGAAGGTTTGCAAAATAACTTCCAGTTCTGCTTTTTAAATTTCTGTCAGGAAGGGGCTACAGTAATAACAGTAGTAGCATTTCCTGGCTGGACCTCAGAGAATCAGTTCCCTAGCGGTGTCTATCTCCAGGGTTGTGTTCCCAGAGGTCAGCTCTCCCTTGGCCAGTGAAAGTCATGGCCGCAGCTTGGTGTGCTTGCTATACTACCAAGACCAGCAGAGCACATGCAACCCAGCTCTACCCCATTTCATGTTTCACCCATTTCCCCTTTCCTTCTGCATGGTTTCCATAATCCCTTAGAGGACTGTTGTGAGAATATATGAGTTATAATAAAAAGCAAACAGAACTGTGCCTGGGCATAGTAAGGACTTCATAAGTGTTAGCTATTATTTACCCTTCTTTCTTTGTTCTACATTTCATACTGTGTTAGTGAAGCATACACCTTTTCAAAAGTCTGCCTTTTCTGCCCCCTCCTGCTAATAATTAACCAATTTCCCCACCAAATTTTGTTCAGGGGAGACTACATTTACATCTTGCCCCCACTTTCACCAGAAAAAATCCATAGAGAATTACTGTTATCTAAATACCAGCTATTTTCTTCCTATATTATCCTAGTGCCTATGATTACACCGTTCCACCGATGGAGAAAGCCCTTGTGAAAACCGACCTTCAGATCGCTCTTCCTGCTGGGTGCTATGGAAGAGTAGGTAAGTGACTAAGGGTTTGTCGTGCTCTTCCTTTGTGGCAATGCCTTTCACCTTAGTTTTATCCAGGGTATAAGTGAGGGATGGGATATTGCTTGGCCTGTGTCCTAAAATAAAGAAGTGCCAACAGTGGCGGCAACTGCAGCCATTTGAAAACTTGCATTTCCATGCAGGCACACGGTGGAGAGGCGGGTTCTGTTTCAAATGACTGCAGTGAAGCAAGTTTTGCAATAAAGCGAGGTGCATGGTTTGGTTTTATTTATTTATTTATTTTTGATTTCCCATTCACATAGAAGTTCATGTTTACTCTATAATGTTAGCAGTCTATTGAGAGTGCTACAGCATTATGTCTAAAAAAAATGTACATACCTTATTTTAAAAAATGCTTCATTGCTTAAAAAAATGCTAATCATCATCTAACCCTTCAGCGAGTTGTCATCTTTTTTTTGGTGGAGGGATTTGTAAAAAATGCAGTTATCTGCAAAGCACGATAAATAAGGCACAATAAAACAAGGTATGCCGATATCTGCTTTTGCCTTTCTGCTATTTTTTGGTTCCTTATTGCAGCTTTGAGGAGACTCACATTGGTCCAAGAGGTTCTCACAACTAACTCACTGAAAAAACTGAAAATATATGTGATTTTTTAACAGGTGCTTTTTCCAGTGCTACCACCAACTCCCCCTTCAAAAATCAGATTGCCTGTGAAGTCAAGATTTCTTTGTGAAGATGGTGATGAGAATGGCTAATGTTAGTTATGTAAGAAAATAGAGACAGGCTTAGGATAGTGGCACATGGTACTTTATGTCATGAGAGTAAGACTTCTCACCCCTGTTGGTCCCAGAGTCCATCAGGTCACTTAGCCTTACCCCCTTGGGGTTGCCCCCCTAGGATGTGTGAGGGGAGGGATAGTCTTCATTGAGGGACACACCTCATAGTGGGCGGGGCTAGGAGAAAATGGAGTGTAAGTTCACAGGTTTGACTTTCTGGAGTGATTCAGTTGTCACTGGAAAGAGAGTTCAGAACTTTTCAAGAGCATAATTACTTTCTGACCAACTTCAGAGTAAACATAAAGGAGCAAATGGAACTGTGACCCCTCCCCCAGGGCTGGGGGAGGAGGTAGTAGCTAGACTACCACTATTGTGTTAGTCATGGGAGTGGGAACTGCTAATTCTTGAGGAGAAAAATGAGATAAGCTCTCCATCTCTTTTTGGCCATGTGTTTAGTGTATTTGGGGAGGGGTGGTGATCAGGAGATGGAGTGAAATAAAAGTAAAGGTAGGAAGGGGCAGCCTTTATTCACAAAGATTCTGGGTTTTAAATTATTCTGGAATAAAATAAATGGTAGGCCTGATGCTCAAGTCATCAAGTATAAGGTATAAACTTAGCTTTTTATTTATTTTATTATTTTAAGAACAAGAAGCATAGTAAATTGAATTTTTAAGGTTTAGCTTTTGGCATTTTGCTTGACTGATATTAAACCATTTACTCTGGTTCATTTGTTACATGCAGACATGTATTTTGGCATCTGTATCACGAGGAGTCCCAAGTTTTAGACTAAGCTCTGCCACACTTCTCCCCATCTACAATATATTGCAACAAGCTCAGAACTCACATCTTAGAAGTCCGAGCCCTGGTGGGTGTGGTTCACTTGGTTGGGCATTACCCACAAAGCAAAATTTTGCCTGTTCTGTTCACAGTCAGAGCACATGTCTGGGTTGTGGGTTGTCTCCTGTCGAGATGCATATAAGAGGCAACCTGTTGATGTTTCAAAGTCCCTTTCCTCTGTTCCATGCCCCTACCAACAACAGTGCTTCCCCTGTGGCCGGACCTCTACACAGCCGAGGGTTGTCCGCACCTGCTCACCTTCAGTTTATCCCAGCAGTCCATGGCTCCACCACCACAGGCCAGAGTAGTGGGGGGGGGACTGGCTTAGGTTGGCTTCAGTTTAAACCTTGTCAGATTTTTCTAAACTGTTCTACTTGGGTAATACAGTATAATAAGTGTATTCTTTAATTCTGAACCATCTGCTGAAGTTAAGATGAAGATGTCAATGGTAGGAAATGAGTTGATCGTATCTAGTAATTGATCTTCCACCTTAAAACAGCCAATTTCTCCTTTTTTGTTTTTTAGCTCCACGTTCTGGCTTGGCTGCAAAACACTTCATAGATGTAGGAGGTATTATGTTTACATTTTTATTCTGTAAATATTTCTAAGTATTTACTTTGCTTAAGAGGAAGTAATCAAATGACAAACTATTTTTATCTTCAAGTCAAGAAATGGTTTTTGTTGTGTCTTTTCAGAAATTTCTATCTGAATAATAGACAATTATGATATTTCGAATGCTATTTGATTGTATCTAATTTTTGGATGACTATTATATGAAATGCACGTTGTTTTACTAAGAGGCTAACTGGACACTATCTGACAGATAGGATTTTTGCCCTGGTTTAGTGATAATCTGCATTTAGTCCAAAACTGACTCCATTCATACAAGGTTTGTTATTATAGGGGGAGAAAAAGCTTTTATGTCATATAAGCAATTATATTTTGCTTAAATAATTACTAAGTATACATAAAATTATTATTACCTAAGCAAAAGTTTCTAGAAAATGCAGTTGCATCTTGTAAGAATTTTCTTATTTCCTTAAGAGAGGTATCTATGTTTGGCAGAATACAAAAGAGAATCTTCCTAAAGTCAGGAGAGACGACATTGCTTTCCTATCTAAATTTCTTGCTGAGCAAGTTCTTTGTGGCTCCTGTTTCCCGTATAACAAAGCCTTACTTGTGTCTCCCAAAGTCAAAAACATCCTCACCAGGTCCCTTTCATGAAGGAGCCTTGTCTCTGCTAACCATGCGTGCGAGATCCCTAACTGCCCCTTACTGTGCGGAAATCCTCACCTTCCCAGTGTGCCTCCCTTGCTTCAGATCTCCTTGTTATTGGGATCCAGAGCCCACTGACAGGGTTCTCATGTCCTGACTGTTCTTTTTTTGTTTGTTTGTTTGTTAAATTTTTTCCCTCCAACTTTCTCTTTAATTTGTACCATATGAAGTAATTTTCTTAAAATAGCTTTATTGAGATATAATTTACATTTCATGGCATTCACCCATTTAAGATGTATAGCATAGTGGTTTTAGTGTATTCACAGAGCTGCAACCATCACCACAATTAATTCTAGAACATTTTCATCATCTCTCAAAGGAACCCCATACCCATTAGTATTCACTCCCTCTTTCCCCCAAAACCAACAGCCCTAGGTAACCACTGATTTATTTTCTGTTAACATAGAACCATATTTAATACTTAGTTGAAGTTTCCATTGTAAGTGGAAATAGGAATAATCAGAAAAAGAAAAAAGCCTATGCTCACTTTATGAAAACAGGAATTTCTGCCATAGTGTGACTCCAAGCATGTCCATCCTCAACAAATATGTTGAGGCAAGGGAGGGGGTGCTGGGTGGAGGTGGGCAACCACGGGGGGAAATAGGGGACATCTGTAATATTGTCAACAATTTTAAAAATCTTAAAAAATTTTAGATAAAGCTTTTAATTGATAGACTCATGAAGAGTTTCGTGGAATGTGAGTGTTTTGGAAGTGATCAGGAAAGATAACACCACACATTTTTCTTGGTGCCACTATCAGAAACAGCTAGCGGCGTTCTGACCCTTCTTTATCTCCACCCGTAATATTGCTTCACTAACAAGACGTCTTGGCCTTCTGATATAAATGGGTATTCTCAATTCTCTGCCTCCCTCCAGTTTTATAAAGCTCCTTTTTGGCAGACGAGAAAACTGGCTCAAAGATAAGTCCAAGTTACACGTTAAAAACTGGAATCTCCATTCATATGATAACAACCTGCTCTTCTTTCCACCACAATTAAATGCTGTGGATCACCCTGCTGCATCCACCAAGCTCATTGTCACATGCACCGCATGGGTTAAGCATGGGATAAGCATGGGATCGGGCCTGTCCCTGGGCGACCTTCTGCCTGCCCCTTAAGGCTCCCCATGGTATCACTAGATGGTTCTGTGGGGCAAGACAGGAGCCCAAAAGTAGTTCCTGAGAGAAGCTGAGCTTGACAGCAGGAGTGGACAGCCCACTAAGGTTGAGGATTGTCTGGGCTCATTATGCTTGTTTTTCAAAAAATAACTTTCACAAGGTAAAGTGTGGTAATTTAACATATAACTTAAAGACATTTAAATAATAGTCTCTAGCCCTGGCCAGTGTGGCTCAGTTGGAGCACTGTCCCATGGACCCGTGGGTTTGATCTCTGGTTGGGACACGTTTGAGAGGCAATCAATCAATGTTTCTCCCATCAATGCTTCCCTCTCTCCCTTCCTCTCTAAAATCAATAACTGTGTCCTTGGGTGAGAATAAATAAATAAATAAAAATTTGTATGTGTTTTAAGAAATTTCAAAGGGTTGGTAAAAGAACATGGGCTTTGGAATAAGCAACAGTGAAAATGAGTGTGACCACCTGTGAAGGGTTGGAGGCTTAAATGATGATATATGTGAAGCACCTAACACTGTTGGATACATATTAGATCCTACAAGTTCTATTTCCTGTGCCCTAGGGACTTAAGTTTTTTTTAATGTGGAACCTTTGTTACTAATTTTTGCTCTGTTTAATAAAACAACCCTCTGATTTAAAAAAAAAAAAAAAAGCATGTAAAAGAAATGGAAAGTTAGTTTGCCTGGTGGTTGGTGTGGTATTATTTATAAAATTACATTGTGGTGTATTCTTGGAGACAAAATACCTTAAAAATGTCCCTTAGGCACAAGTTTATCATAGTTGGCCACAGTTTTTAGTTCAGAGAAGAGATGTTAGAAATCTCAGGCTGTAAATAAGGGTCAAAGGGAAAAGTTGAGTATGCAGGTTTCTGTTCAGAATTCACATCTGGTAGGTGTGCACAGTTTCACTAAAGAAGGTTTCCAGCAAATGTCATGCCAAAGTCTTGACACAGTAAAATTTTTGCCTAGTCAGTTAATCACTCTGCCAGTTCCAATCCATGATTTTTTCAGTGATAAATTTGAAATACTTTTCTGCTTTCTCATGAAGAGAAATATCCCTGATATAACATATGTCCCTTATGTGGATTTTTCTTGAAGGTCAAATTGCCTTTGAGTGGTAAATGAAATAAGAACTATTGGGTTTTTTTTATACTGTTGGCATTCATGCTAAAATTTTTTTTAATTGAGAGCTTTTATTTTCTTCCTTACATTTTAATTGATTTCAAACAACTTCATTTCTTTCAGTTAGTTGAAGGTTTTTCCCATGTTTGTGTGCCAAGCATAAAATCTTGGTAGGTCACCTGGCATTGCAGAATTCAAAACCCCCAGCCATTTGAATTTGATGGAACAACTTACTGAGGATAGCAAAGAAAGGCCCTTACAAAAAGGGAGTGTTTTTTGTGTAGTAGAAGATAGCATAGACTAAAAAAATAAATACTTGCAAGACATATGAAAAAAGGGTTAAATAAACAGATAAGAAAAAAATATCAAAATATAGAAGAGGACATGCAAATGTGCAACAATTGCACAGAGGAGGAAAGTCCAGCTTCACTAGTAGTGATCAGGGAAACCAAGTAATACAGTACCATGAGGTACCATTTCTTACGCATTACATTGGCTGGAATGAAAACGATGGTTACCGTCTGGTACTGCAAAACTTTGGAAATGGGTCTTAAATTTCAGTGATGGGAGTTTGAAGTGTTACACCTTTTTTTCAGATTGTCCATTCAAATTTAAAATGTACACACACTTTGACCCAGAGAAGTGCTTTTTGGAAACTATTTGGTGAGAATAAGAAGTACAAATACACAAGGATATATGTCCAGGGCTGCTTTGTTTATTATAGCAGAAATGTGGATGTAACCTGAATGTGTAGTGATATGTAAGAGATACATACAAATAATGATACTATATTTCCATATCTTAGATCTAAAAAGAATGACTAAGATTTATACATATTAATTTCAAAGGATGTCTATGATATTTAAGTGGAATGAAAAAATAATATGTGAAATATATTACTGTAATACTGTAGCATTGGCTACCTAAAGGAAAGTAGGGAAACATTATTAGCTTTTACTTCATATATATTTGTATTTGCACAATCTAAAAATGTAATAAAATAGGAACAAAAGAATTCAGCAGTCAGTCCACATTGTCTTTAACACATTCTGAATAAGTGAGTGCTAGTCTGTACTTCAAACCTCATGGTATGGAGATTCCATGACCTTCTGTGGTCATCTGTCATGGCACAGAATAACATGTTCTACTGAGGGGTTTCTTCATTAAATCTCATCTACGTTGTTCCTACAGCCAGTTTTTTCTGCATACAGATAATATTTAGGAAAGAGCCGGTCCCATCTTTATATCTATTCTTTTACTAAATATTAAGGACTAATTTAATGGTCAGCTAGCAGTGGGGAAAGAAACTAGGCTTCAGTATTCTTTGAATTGTTCTCTGCTGTACAAGTAGAAAGTAAGACTTTTAATAAATACTTAAAATTCAATTTCAATTATCCCTAATAATTGATTCATAAGGCACAGGGGTTCATCTAAACTTTTACTGTAATTCACTGGAAAAATCTGGAAAATTGTTTTTTACTGAGTATTTTTCCTATGGTGGAACTCTTCTAAAATTTTACTTTTTTTTTTTTCCTGTATGAGAAAATTGAAAGGCAATGCTTACCCTTATTCTGAAACACTTTTCTTTTTCTTTCTTTTTTATTTTTAGTTGACCTTCAAATAGTTAGTCCTGCCACCCATTAGTGTACCCATGGAACTAAATTTCTGATTACTTTTATTTACTTTTTTTTCTTTGATAAGAGGCTTTATTCATTTAATTAGGTTCACATGGATTCTGTTCAACATTTTACAAACTGAGGGTAAAGAATTAACGTCTGTAAAGGAAATTGGCAGGGAAGAGGCTGTGAAGGTTGGAGACTGACTGCTAGTAGGTAGGGGATTTCTTTGGGGTAATGAAAATGTTCTAAAATTGATTGTGGTGATGGTTGTACAACTCTGAATACACACACAAAAAAAATCGTTGAATTGTGAATTATGTTCCAATATTTAAAAAAAGTAAATGGTAAAGCCTGGTGCACTTATATTCTTTATGGAAACACTTTAAATTCTTGGCCCAGAGATACATGCTAATAAGTCTGGGCCAGAACTGGGCCCTGGCTTATGTTTCTCTCTTGCCCTTGTGTTTATAATCTCAAACAGGCCCAATTTACACACGATTCTATCTGAAAATGTGCTCGTTATTAACTTTATGTGCTAATGTCTGCTGAGAGAGCATTCTTAAAGAAAAGGTGGAAGCTCAAATTAAAAGGAGTGAAAAATTATCACCTGAAAAGTTCAGCTGCATTTTTGTTATAAAAATTGAATGTTCTGCTATTTGCCAGATGGCTGCTTACCGGTGTCAGCATCAACAACTCCACTGTGGAGCTTCAGGCTTTTTGACGTTTTTATTTATGACTCAATCATATTTCAATGTAGATGTTAGTGGGAAGGTGCTACCAGGAAAAGCCTTTAAAACCCAAATCATAATTTTCTCCTAGTCTGTTTTGGCAGGTGTGCAGCAAATAGACAGTGGGATTGGAGAGAGCAGTTCAGGGCGACTTGTCTGAGATGTTGAGTGCCTGCTCCCGGGTTAGAGTGGGAAATATTCACCATTTGTAAGGGTGACAGGTTAGAAAATAAGGGCTACCTTCTAAATTCTTACTTGCATATTAGTAATATTTCTTAATTTGAGGTTTTACATAGAACCAGAGCACAATTCACTTACTCGATTGTATAAAAATCTCAGAGCCACATAATGATTTTGAGGTAATTATACACTCATAGTGTTTTGGTAGCGTAAAACAAGCTAATATTATTTTTCTTTTCTCTAGCTGGTGTCATAGATGAAGATTATAGAGGAAATATTGGTGTTGTACTGTTTAATTTTGGCAAAGAAAAGTTTGAAGGTATGTTAAATGCATAGTCACATAGATGCAGTGAGTTTTCTGAGTTACATATGTCAAAAGAACACATTTCTCTCATTCTCACTGGACAAGGCAGGGTATAGAAAATGCATTAATAAAAGATCCATAATAAGTTCTGTTTTTTTCCTCTTTGAAGTTAAGAAAGGTGACCGAATTGCACAGCTCATTTGTGAACGGATTTTTTATCCAGAAATAGAGGAAGTTCAAGTAAGTATAAACACTGAGTAGGGAATGAGTGGTGTAACATCTTCAGTGAAAGAAAATTAAAATTTTGAGTATTTAATATGCTATTTGTAATTAACAGCATATATGACTAGTCCCATTTTAAGCAAAATTAAAATTCTGGTTTTAGAATTTCTTGAAATAATTTCCATAGCTATCATATAGCATTACTTTGGATAATAAATCACTTAAATATACTGTGGAATTCTATTTCCGTTGCTTTTTTGAAAGTTACTCAATATTTAAATTTATGGAGCCTTTTGAAAATTTAACGTTTTTGTAAATTTTTAAAAAATGGGCTAGCAAGGATGAAAGTCTTACTGATAAGCCGGGAGATGGGAAGAGGATCTGAACTGAACTGCGGCTGCCGCTGTTCTGTCTCCGCAGGTTTTGGACGACACTGAAAGGGGTTCAGGAGGCTTTGGTTCCACCGGGAAGAATTAAAATTCATGCCAAGAACAGAAAAAATGAGAAAAGAGACCTTTTTCCTAAAAATAAGTTTCCTAAAAATAAGTTTCTGTTTTGTGTTTTGGTGCTGTAAACTTAATAGCTTTAGCTTCTAAATATACTTAGTTTTCTTACGATCAAGGAAAGGGTACTTTGGGGGCAGGGTTTGCATTTGCATTAGCTTGGTAACCTAATACAGTTTAATTTTTTCATTTAAATTATATCAATTACAGATTCCCCCCAGAACTGTATTTAACTTACTAAATGCTACCCTTTGAACATCTTATTTTTCGGTTTTCTTTATAAATCATAAGCAAAGCCCTTTATTCAATATATTTGCATTCTTTCACAGATACAGATTATGTGAACTGTAAACTAAAGATAATAAAGAATTATTGTTCTTCTCATTCTTTTCATTGATCTAAAAATTTTATTCATATACATATAGTCTAAAAACTTTAATCTTAAGATTTCTTTGTGAGGGTGGGAAGAAGAGAAGTCTCAGTTATTTTTTCCATTATTATTTTTTTTAATCTTCCTTTTCGTGGACTCTGTTGACTGAGTATGTTTGTGAAAGAAAATGTAACTTGGAAATTTCCAGTTCATTTCCTGTGAATTCCTTCCATCATGTAAATTGTAGGAGTTGTAGTTATATGGGTTTCCCTCACTGAAGTAGCAATAATAGGCTGTATCCAGGAAAATATGCAATTTAATTGGGATAAAATACAATAGATACCATGATAAATGCATAGTCCACTGGGTTTGTCGAACCCAAGTTTTTTGTGTAAATATCTTTAAGCAGCATTTCCCTGCAGATGGGGCTGTTTTGTAGGATTAGTTTGATGAACCTTTACTGCAACCTTCTACGTGTGCTTTACTGTATTTCCCAGACCCCTTTGAAGCAGGGCTTTGGTGTCACTTAGGCTCAGTCAGTCAGGCCACTAGCAGGGCATTTATGCCACACTGTCTCCATGAGGGCAGGCCATGCAGCAGGTGCTTCTGAAGCTGACAGCTGTCTTGGCTGCCCAGGTTCTCGAAGCACAGGCTAGAGTTTGTTTCTGCTGTGCTCTCCAGGTCATTTAATACCCTGCAATGTAGTTCCCATCTGTGGGTCATAGTCACAGTCATGACTTGTTAGTCATGAAACGAACATAGTGGGTCATAACTAGCACTTTTAAAAATTGAATAGAAAAACAGCAAAGGACAGCACATGGGAGACTGGTAAATATTGTGAACACAAGTACATATTTGTACACGTGTGTACTGGGTCGTGGTATAAATTACTTCTGCAGCACAACAGACTATGTAAATCCTTTTCTGCTAAACTAGCCAGAGTAGATTCTGTTCTCCGAACCCTGACCATAACATAGTAACAGCTGAGTAAGAACAAATAGTGTGACTATCAAGAGGTAGAGTCTTAACACTGTTAATGTTAGTTACACTATGTTAAGCACTTTTACAAACTGCTTGATCCTTTCTCAGCATACCTGTGGGAGAGTAGATAAAACACTTTTTATAGATGACTAAAGTAGGTTCACAGGTGTTTAATTTGCTTAACATTTCAGCTAATATGACTAATATTAAAAAGTTCTTTGCAATATTTCATTCAAGAGATTGTTAATGAAAGTCCTTATCTGGTTCATACCTGAAATAGTTTTCCATCTGTACACCACACTCAAAGGAAGATGCTCAAATTGCAGCTACTCTGAAAATTAGAGACTTAGAACTATGTCCAAGGGAGACAAATGAAAGCCCTGGCTGTTCGTTTGGAGAAGTGTATGTGCTGTGAATGGGAGGAATGAGGGGGAGAGGGGAGGGCAGGTAGCTGAAGAAGGTCCCTGGGGTATGATAGATGTTCTTAGATCTCAAGACTTAAAGGGAATTAGGCTTGTCAGACCTGAGGGAATGGAACCAGCATCAGTAGATTTAAACTGCTGGTGTTATCTATGAGATAATAGAAAATATATATTGGTCTCTGCCTCTGGTTCCCGACACAGTTCTTAAAACCCTTGTAATTTCCTAAGTGATAAGGGGCATCTCTTGTTTTAACATTGGTCTTTAACCTCTTCCTGACAAACAGCTCCTGAAACCCTTGTAATTTCCTGGGTGATAGAAGTGACTGGTTATAATCAGGTGACTGGTTATAATCAGGTAACTGGATGGCTCCTGGATGAGGACTAGTCACCCCAAAGACCATGGGAAGAAGCCTAGACTTCTCTGCCTCACCCCTCATTCTCTTGCGAAGGAAGAAGGCCTGAAAATGGAGCTAAATATGGATCATGTCTACACAATGAAGCTTCCATAAAATCCCACAATTTAAGGGATCAGATCTTCTAAGTTGTGCCCAGATGGCATGGAAGCTCCATTCCCCTTCCCATATACCCTGCCCTGTGTCTTCCATCTGGATTCTCATCTGTATCCCTCATCCCTGTCCTTTTGTAAACTGAACATAAGTGTTTCCCTGAGTCCCGTGAGCTGCTCTAGGAAACTAATCAAACCCGAGGAGGGTGGGTCTTTGGAACCTCTAATCTATACCCAATTGGTCAGAAGTACAGGTGATAGCCTGGGTGTAAGACTGGCTTTTGAAATACATGTGTATGAGGGGGTGCGTTCTTGTGGGACTAAACCCCTAGCCTGTGGGATCTGACAGTCTTCATTCAGGAAGATGCTGTCAAAATTGAATTAAGCTGTAGGACACCCAGCTGGTGTCACAGAATTGCTTGGTGTAGGGGAACGCCTCCACACATCTGGTAATGAGAGGTGCAGTATTTTCTGTGAGTGGTAAAGGACACGCAGGGAAGGGAAGAACTGGATTTTAACAGTAAATTCCCAAGTGGAACCTGGGCAGTTCTCCTAACCCTTGACATATCTGCCCCACTGAGGATGCCCATTGTCCACCCCCATCCTTGGTACTGCATACATCAGAAGAGAAATAATCAGTGGGTGACTCCTACCCGCTGATCTGATGTTCCACCACTTAATTTACCTCAGTGCCTGTCTGCAGAGGAAGCCACGTGCTAGTATGCAAACAGTTGGCCTTGATGGAAGGGGGGCCACGGTGGGCAAAGCACAAAGCACCTCTTCAGAGTACTTCCTGCCATGTGACCAACTTCATCCCACCTGGCAGGAGATAACAAATGATTTCCTCATTCATTTTCTATCTCATCAATGGAAAAACAGTGGAAAGTTAAAGGGCCAAGATATGCAGGCCCCTGTAGTTTTATGAATGAATATATCAGAGTTTCAAATTAATGGGCCTCAGAAATACTGACATAATTACAAGAGTATTGAGTCTGAGTTGTCATATAAGACATTCTCAGCAGGGTTCCTACCCAGTCATCTTGTTTTGACTATCCCAAATCTCCTGAGGACCTCTTTCTCCTTTGCCCTTCTTTCCCCTGCACTGAACTTTAGCAGTGGTCCCTGTTAGGAGAGTACTAATCGTTGGTACTTATCTCTGGCCCCCAACTTCCTTTTCCTTCCTGTTAACCTCTACTGCACCCATAAGGCAATGGTGATAGATTATCAAGAACTGCAGCTACAGAGAAGGATAGAAATCTCATGGACCAAAACTTACTAATAGTGGTAGTAATATTTATAGATTCAGAGAGCATCCCTGTATATAGAGAAAGCTTGACGAAACCTTCACTTAGAAGCATGTAATCAATCATTCTAGTAAAAGTAATGTGGTTGACTTGATCAGGCATTTAAAACCATTTTATTTTATGCTTGTTAGTGTAAAATACACTATTTTATGTGCCTGACTTGATCCTTTCAACTGAGAAATACCTTCTAGTATTGTATCATCATCCTAAGAGAGGTGAGGTGGGAAGGAATAATTTCTCAAAAGTGAAAATAAAACTCTGCTGAAAAGACACATCATCTGGAGCTGGATTAGGCACACAGTATTTTGACATTGCTTTTTACTGAAAAGAAAATGAGAAAAAATATATAATGAAACAAGTTTTCACTGAGAGAATCTTCTCAAGAAGTATATGAAGAAAAAATATATTAAAAATGGTCTCCCCTTATCAGGAAGTAAACATGGTTAAGTTGGGAGAATTCTAAAAAATTTGGGTAGTCTCCTAAAGAAAATGTCTAACTATGAAAGTCAGATTATAAAGAAAATTTAATATTAATTTAACAGGTCATTAAATTATGTTTTGGTTCATATCTAAAAGTTTTTTAAGTAAATGGTCTAATTTTTCAATTTAAAATAAAAATTATGTCTAATTTTTACAAATGGCCTTTACCTCTGGGAGAATATGCACCAAAATAATTCTCTCTGGCTATCGGAGATGCTGGTAATTTTTTCCTTTTTGCATTATCTGTATTTTTACATTCTTAAACATGAAAGCTATATTGCTTGGTTTAAAATGCTTACATTTTTATAATAAAATTTTGTGTTTAATTTTTATGACATTTGCTATTTTAGTGAATATTTTTAGTATTGAAAATACAAGGGGAAACAATAAGTTATAAAGAAAAAATATACAGTTGGCATAATGGAAAAAAACAGCTTTGGGAGTTTTAGACTCAAGTTTAAGTTCTGCTCTTTGGCTTATTAAAAGATGTGACTACTTTAAATAGCCTTACAAATTCTCAATTTTCTTATAAAATAAGGGGAGTGCATCAGATGATTTCCAGAGTCCTTTCTTGCTCTCCTATTCCATTTTGTGCATCTTGAGACCAGACCTTACGGCTGTGGTAAACTACTGCCACCTGGTGGCAGTTATTTAAAGTGAGGGAGCTGTATTTAAGGTATAAAATCACCATTGTTCATTCTTTCATGCTTCTATTTGCCTAGCTACATGTGCTGGGCAGGTGCCAGCATTGTAATTCATTTACTTTAGTGTTTTTCTGTTTAGTTATTTATTTTTCAATTACACTTGACATTAAATATTTTATATTAGTTTCAGGTGTACAGCATGGTGGTTAGACCGTAATTTACAAAGTGATCCCTGCCCCCCTCCATAAGTCCAGTACCCACCTAGCACTGAGCATAGTTATTAAAATATTACTGACTACCATTCATTCCATTTAGTGTTTTCCTAGATGATGTAGGTGAAACAACTAAGACATGAGCTGTCACATGATGTGTTGCCTTGAGGACATCGAGTCTCTGATTCCCCATTTGAACAATAAAGATAATGATATCCACCTAACATTACTAGAAAATCTACAGATGACAGATGTAAAATATCTTACACAGTCGATGGAAAAAGTATTTGGTCAGTAAGTGTTAGCCACTCTCCTCAGAAACGTTACTTAGAAGGTTGCCCACCATCCAGAAAGCATGTAGAAGATTACCATCTATGTTCTAGACAACTACAGAAATCTACGCAGTATGTGACCTGCCTTGTAAATACAAGGCACAAGGCACATTCAGAAAGTGGCAAAACCAAAGTTCAAATATACCGGAGTATAGAGGGCGTGTAGGAAATAGCTAACTATTCTGGAGTGGTAGGTTGCTAGTCCACTCTGCAGGGCCCAAAACACCCGGGAAGCAATGGCCAGCCATGGAATAATTCAGGGCAAAGAGTAAGATTACCAGAGCTGAGCTTTGAGAGGACTGTGATTAAAACTAACCGTCTGTGATGACAGGGTTAAGAAAGTCATTGCCAAAACAGCTAGGTAATGAGCACAGAGATCGGCAAAGGAAAGGGGGATGGAAATGACCCCGAGACACTACAAAAGCAGGGTTGTGAATGAAGCTTTCCAAGGTGACTGAAGACATTGTAAGATGACAAATGAAGTACCAGAGACAAAGGAAGGCTAAGATGTGCTTGCTACCATGGGAAGGACTGAAGTACAGCAGTTGAAGGACTAGACTCCCGGGCTCCTAGTTCTGGGTCTAATGCCCACATCTCCACCCAGGAAATATACTCACTCGCTTTCCACTCAGGTGTGAACACTGAACCAAACATGAGGTCAGCCTTCTCACACACTGCACAAGTGCATCGGGAAGAAACAAATTTTTGTGACTATTTTCTAATGTGTAGGGGTTTGGGGGACATGTTATGACTCATCTACAAGCCCATTCACTTTGAGTATCAGGGCATTACTAGTAGAGAAAAATAAAATCCTAAGTGTGCCCCACTTTGAAACCCCTGTGGGATTTATAATAGCTTAACTTTTATTTGACATGAAGTATTTTTGTCTTCTGGCATCTTAGAGAAGCAGGCAATTTCAGAGGTGATGTCATGACAAATAGTAGCATAGATCAGGACAAGTGACAGGGACCTCTCATAAAATACTTTGACTAGAGCAAAGGCAAATAATGACATAATGCCCTGCAGCTGAATGTTTGGAATGGAAAAGTGATATTGTTGAGGACGATAGGAAAAAATAACATTAGAAAAAGTCTAATGCTGTGCGGCGGTCCTGTGTGATGGGGAGTGTAGGATAATTGCATAATATGTGGAATGATGCGGCTCAGAAAAAAAGGCCGCTACTGCTGAGACTGTGTTTGATTATCATAGAAGAGATGAAACACTTTTTCATCATCAGAAAAATCAATATACAGCCAAGAAAGAGAAGCTGTTTGATGATAAGGCAATAAAAGCTTCAAAGAGTAACTTTAAATGTTTCCTAATTCATCTCAGCCTAAACGTATCCCTCGCCTGTCTCACGCGGTCCCACTGCTCCTTTCCTGGAATATGTTACCCAGTCTCCTTGGAATCATTACCAGGTCTCCTTGGAATGGAAACTGTGTCAGACTCCGGGGCTGAGTGGGAGGGAGGACGGCGCTGGCAGAAAGAGAGGAAGTGCTTTTTCAACCCAGAGCCAGAAGTGCTGACATTGTCTCGCTCGTGTTTGGAGACGACACACGTGTCAATGGTAACGCGTCCACTTTTCCGAGTCCTTTGCTCAAAGGGATTTGGGAAGTGGCTGCAGAAGCCACAGCTACCTATCCCTCCCTCCCCCCAAATCTCTGAGTCCCTTTCCTCCCTCTTGAAAATGTTAAAATGGCACAATTTCCACCTTTATGTTATTGGTGTAATCCAGAGTGAACTCATATAGTCTACCCCACAGTATTCTGAAGTTACAGTTTTTTTTTCCTTACATAACTTCACTTCCTCTCTTCATAAGCACACCTTTTGGGACCGGGCGGGGGGGGGGGGGGCGGCGTCGAGCATTAACCTCAGCTGACTTCAGAGCTGCGCTAGGCAAAGCCCGTGTTTTCCAGGCCAAAGTAGACAAAGTTTAGTTAAAGGAGCAGTTGCCAGTCAATGCTGACTAAGACAGGAGAAAGGCTGGCTAACTGCGTTGGGCCACATGCCCTTGCCTCTCTCTCTCCTGGCTCACTGAAATTCACGGGAGACGGGGTGGGAGTCGAGGTTTAGATTCCTCAGGCTTCCAGTGCCCGGCGGCTGAGCTGGCTGTGATAGCCGCCTACGGCTAGGCTACTGCAGTATAGTCGAGTAGCCCAGGGAAAGTTACATGGTTTATTTTAAAAGTCAGTTTTATTTATATATGACTCAATGGCTACATGGCATATCTTTTGTTTAGGATGCAAAATAATCACCCATTTGCCACATTTGACTTGTGCTTTCTTCCCAAAACTTATTTATAGGCATAGAATATCACCTTTTAAACTGCTTTGTCCTATTACAATTCTGTGTCCACCTTTGTTGGAATCAATTGTCAGAAATTCAATTAGAACACAAACAGTAGGAGGAAGAGAACTGACCTACAACACTGTCTCTGCTAGTTGTGCCACTCGTACCTGAACAGGGTCTTTTGTGAACCTGGGGCAGAAATCCTTTCAGCGTGAACACCGATTTCCTTATTTTTAGGGAGTTAGCAAACCATTCTGATGGGCTGCACAGGCGTTAGCGTGGGTTCCAGAGCCCAGCGCCTGCTGGGGCAGCCCGAGAAGCAGGAGAGCCAGTGAAACTCAGAAGCTGTGCGAGGAGGTACCCAAGTGTGGCAGGAAGCAAATGCAAGAAGGGATGGAAGCCAGTGAGAAATTTTCTGCATCAGGGATGACCAAGGAACTTACTCTTTTAAACATTTGTTATGCAAATTTCAATCGTGTACAAAGGTAGAATGCAGTCTGGTGGACCCCATGCACTCATCATTCATTTTCAATAATTATCAACTCACTGCTGATTTTGTTTCTTCTGTATCCCCACCTATTCCCTAACCCCCAACACCCAGTGAATATTTTTTTATTTCAAAATTAAATGTGTTGAGGGAACATTGGTTAATGACATTATATAAAACTTCGGAGGATAGCATTATAACTCAATATCTCTATACTCTATTGCATGCTCACCATGCCAACCAAGTCCAGTCTTCTTCTCTTACCATATACCTGACCCCCTTTCCCCAATTCACCCTCTCACCCACCTTTCCCTTTGGTGTTTGAATCTGAGTTCATTTTTATTTGTTTTGTTAGTTGTTACTTTTTGTTTTATATTCTGCATGCTAAAGAAATCATATGGTTTTGTCCTTTTCCTCCTGACTTACTTCACAGCATAACATCCTCAAGGTCCATCCATGCTGTTGCAAATAGCAGTATTTCATCTTTCTATGGCTGAGTAGTATTCCCACAATGAATTATTTCTAAACAAATCACTGCACAGATTACACTTTAATCTGTTTGCTGAGCCTCCTGTGATGTTGCCTCCCTCCCTCCTATGAGCCAAACTTCAATACAGTTGACTACACCCTGCTTTAGGGTCAGTGGTCTTTGGAGGAGGCATTTTTTCTTTTTCAATCATCACCCAACGGCATTTTTGTTTTCACTGCTTTTAGATAAGGAGAGAGAGAAACATTAATGTAAGAGAGAAATATCAATTGGTTGCCTTCTCATACACTCCTCAACTGGGGGTCAAACCCGCAACTTGGACATGTGTCCTGACGGGGAATTGAACCTGTGACCTTCCGGCCCATGGGGCAATGCTCCAACCAGCTGGCTGGAGGAGACCTTTTAAAAGCAACAAAGTTTACATTCTGGCCAAAGTGGGTCAAGAACAGGACAGTCTTATGAAGCCTGATGCAGAGCTGAGATTAAGAACGAGCAGAGCTCCTATGAATTCTTGATATGATTTGGGAAATGGAGGGGAAGGAGGGAATGCTAGTTTTCTACAGGAAGTCAGAGGAGGACTTCGTGTAGGACTGTGCGTGCATGTGCGTGTGCGTGTGTGTGTGTGTGTGTGTGTGTGTGATTACTGAAATGAAGAGTAGCTCTAAAAGACCGGACAGCTTGGGGACAGCCAGACAGGTAACATCTGGGATTCAGTTGCATAGTCCAAGTTTCCTTTCCTTGAAAGAAAGAAAATACTAAATTTAAACACCATTTTTCAATTTTTCAGTCACTAATTTCCCTTTTGGTCTCTTTCACAAATGCAGTCTCTAGACCTCAACGCAAAGTGTTTATTCTCCACAAAGTCTTCCAGACACATGTGATGATTGGAGAGAAGCTGTTCATCACAGTCCCAGTCACGTTTTCGGCTGCCTTCTGTGTAGCCCTGGGTAAGTCACTGTTCTTTAAGAACTTGTGCTGAACCAGCAAACATTACCAAGAGTCATGGAAAGTGGACCTAGATACTTGCATAATTCTCTCCAACTTTCTCAAAAGGAAAACAAAACAAAACAAAACCAACTATGGAAAATGGGGGCATAGTTGGACTAAGTACAGATTTGGCAAATTAATAATTCTCTTTAAATTTATAGCTATAGAGAGAAGCTTGGTACTTGATATGTCATCTTCTCTTAAGAACCATCTACATAGTTGATAATGGACCACATATGTTCCATGTTGAATATGCCATGCCCCCCCCCCTTTCTTTGCACACTTGTAGCAGGGTTACAGGTGAGTTATTTCCAAAACGTTTTTATCTTGATAATTGTTATTCATATGCAATGGGAAGAGACTTTTTTTCTTTAAGAAAATAAAATGACAACTTTCTTCTTTGATAACCTGTCTTTCCATTATTGGAAAAGACAGAAACCCCGAGAAACAAAACTTGTAAGCTATATTAAACAATATATTACTGAGAATATTGCTGGAAAATAATATCCAGACATCCACTAGATGTCACTTGATGCTTGCTTTTTGGTAAAGGTGGTACACATATTTCTTTTAAAAAACAAAAACAAAAAAGTTTTATCTGCAGTTATGAATCCATGGCTTCCAGGGGTTCCAAACTGGCAGAAAACAAGACGCTGTAATATTTGAGTGAGAGCAGGCAAAAGTCATTACATGAGAACAATCATTATAATTTTAAATAAAACTGGGATGGTTGTGGGCCTTTGCATAATACCTCCTGGCATGTGCAAGGATGAAGAGAAGCCAGCAGCTTTGCCCTCCCGCTGTGTTTAAACAAAAATTGGAAAATTGTAATGAACAGCTAGATTTTTTCTATCTTCCATTTTCTTTTTTCTTTCTTCCCATCTATAGGCAAAGGCAACTTTTAAAATGATTGCCCTTTAATAAAATTATTTTGTTGCATTTTTAAGGCCATTTTTTGGTTCATATTTCTACTCACAACATTAAAACTGTTTTAATCCACATTATCTTAGTGAAAATCATGTGACAAAAGTAAATGGGGAAGATGACTAGAAATTTTGTGAGGGTTCCCTGGGGTTATCCACTTCCTGTGTTTGCTAAAAATCTAATAATCAGCTCCAGTAGAGACCATGTATCCTGGGGGTTTGTTTTGTGTAACAGCTATTTGTTTATTTTTTTAACTGTCATTGTATTTTGGCTTCACGATGGTTAAGTACGTCTTAGTATTAAGTAAACGTCTCTGACCCTGCCTATTTCCTGTCTTGTCAAACCTTTCCTTGTAAGAATAACAGTGATCTTTTATTTGGTAGTGTGTGGCCTGCTGTTTTTGGCATGCTTAACATTTTTGACTTGCAAAAATTTGTGACCTCAAGTGTGAGAGAAGTAAATGCTTGCTTTCGTTCCTCATAGGGTCCCAATCTTAAAATGGGTCCTATTGCAAACATGTTAGCGTTGCAAGAGTTATCAGCACGTTTATTCCCCAAGTAGCAAAAACAAGAAACAGGAATAGATTTACTTTTTTACGTAGTTACTAAAATGATTAAACCAATGAATACTTGAACATTTTGCTGCTACTAAACTTACATAATTCCTAAAGTTGATCTAACTATACATACAAAGACACTTTATTTACTGTATTTTGTCTAAAATATTCGTACTTTAAAAAAGATGTTTTCAAACCAATACACATTATGTCACAATACCAACTGCTGTTTCTTGTCAAAGGAGAGAAGAGATATCTTTGTTGCCTAATCTTTAGATATCCACATCTAAGTTTTGGTCAGATGGATCCTATAACGTAAAAACCACCAAAATCAAAAGTCTTAACCAAGGGTCCCCTACTCTTTTTAAAGGGTGGCTATTTGATAGCATTTTCTGTGTCTTTATGTTTATGTTCCATTTTTCAATAGTGTATAACTTATGAGAATAAACACCATGTTGACCATCTCTTGCATTGAAAGATTAATAACTGCTAAATATCTTGAAATGTTAAGAACTAAATGGAACATGAAGAAAGCAGATTGGGTTGATTTGAAAATGTCACAGAAAAAAGTTTTATAATCACATAGCAGGAATTCTGGTAATTTTCTGAAAGTCTCAGCTAACAAAATTTTTCTAAATATCTGAAGCAGATAGAAATTAATAAAAAATATTACCAGGTCTCTGTTTTTAATCTTTAGTCTAGAAATATTGTCCTAATAAAGAGCCTATGATAGTCAGTAACAGAAAAAAATTGAGGACTGAATAGATCCATTTATCATCCTGATCTGAAATACTTTTTCTCTAAAGGTCTGAAACACAGAGCTATAAACTCAGTTTAAGGTTGTCTTAAACTTGTCATCGAACTTCTTTCTATTGTTCATTGCCATAAGGTATATCTTCTTTCCTGAGCTGAATCAAAAGAGATTTAAATAGTATCATCAAGATTTATTCCATTTATCCCACACACGTTCTTTCCTGTACTGTAGTCTAAAACATTATTTTATTGCCTTGCTTTTCTAGGAATAAAAATGAAGTACAGTAATAGAAATTGATTTAGCACCTTTTTCACTTTTCAATAGAAAGCTATAATATTACATAGTAAAAATGAAAAGTATTTTAAAAATTAAAAGCCATCATGTTTGAAAGAAACACCCTTCAAACAAAGAAGATGAAAACCCAGAATAAAACTCCAAAGTTGTTGGCAGTCTTAGCTCTACTGTAGAGTCATTGTGGGTATGGGCCTTGAATTCAGACTGCCTGGATTCAAACATCACCTCCACCCCTTCCTAACTGTGAATTTGGGAAAGTTAGTTAGCCTCTCTGTGCTTCAGTATCCTCTTCTGGTAAAATGGGGGAAATTATACTGCTTATGTTACTTGGCTTGGAAGAGTAAATTAATCCTATTTTGAAAAATGCCTTTTGAACAAATTGTTTCAATTGTACCATTGCTATGCTTAAGTTACAGCATACAGGCTCCAGTCAAAAACCTAAAACCGTTGTTTCACCAAAGCATTACATTTTCTTTGTGTTTCTCTCTCTCTCCTTCTCCCTCCCTTCCCCTCTCTCTAAAAATATAAATAAAGTTAAAATAACTAATTGGAATCAAAATGATCTTTGAAATGAGTTATTCTATTTTATTTTAAATGTTTTACATTTTTCTGAGTTGTGTTTTAATTGTTTTAACATGGTGCTGAAATACTTTGTGGATATAGCTTTAGAAGCCAATAATGTAGCAAGATGTACAATAAAAAAAAAAAAAAGTAGTTTTCTGCTTTCTTCATCTTGAATCACAACACTTTCAGTTGTTACTTTCTTTGCTTTCATGTTTCTAAGAAACATTCATGTGCACTGTTTCCTTATTAAAAAAAAAAATTAGGCATGCTACAAGTTTTCTTCTGCAGCTGATAAGAATTCAACTTTCTTACCATGCATATTACTTGCATGGGCAACAGCAGACCCTCCATATCACCCTGCCCAGGCTCTGTAGCTTCAGCTTCACTGGAGAGGACACTCCAGCGTCATCACAAGATGTCGATTCAACACGGGAGGAGACAGATACCGTGTCACTCCCGAGTTGGACTGCACAGCCATTCTCGGCGGTGCAGATAGACTCTTAAGAAGCTACACCATCGTCTCTCGAGATGGACGGCTGCCGACGACGATATTACTTTGCCGCATGCCAAGCCCACCTGCCCCACTTTCTTCTTCCTGTCGTCCCAATGCAATGGTGTAACAAGATTTTGGTTAAATTTATATATCGATCATATAGTATACTATGGTAACATGTTTATATAACTTCCTTTCATTAATAATAGCCTCTTTTTTTTATTGTTCTTTAGTTTTTCATGTGTTTATCATTAATTCCTCCCCAAATTCTGTGATGGAAAACTAACATTCTCTTGAATAGAGTTGAACACTAAGATAATTTATCCATTTCTTTTTCTTTTCTTATTTTCTAGACGCTTCTCTCTGCCTCTGCTTCCCATGACTGACTGCGACCCAGTACTGCTGCTGTCCTGGGGATCACCATTTTCGGAACCCCTGTTGCCTACATCCTGTGCTTTCCTGCTTCTGGCTTTATATCCTCATTCTGGTGGGTCACAGTCTCCAGTAGTGTCTTAAAAAATATTCTTTTAGTTGATGCCCTGACTGGTGTGGCTCAGTTGTTTGGACCTCCCCTTGCAAAGCGAAAGACAGCCAGTTCGATTCCCAGTCAGGGCACATGCCTGGGTTATGGTTCTGTCCCTGGTTGGGGTGTGTAGGAGAGGCAACCAATCGATGTTTCTCTCTTGCATGGATGTTTCTCTCTCTCTCTTTCTCTTTTTCTTCCTCTCTCTCTAAAAATAAATAAATAAAACCTTTAAAAGTTATTTTAGTTGAGGTAAATCAAACATATAGTAAAGTGTACTGAACTTAAGCCAGCTTGATAATTTTTTGTATACATAGAGTTCATGTAGCCACCATCCAGATCAAGAGATGGAATATTCCCCCATTTTATGGGGCTTTCTCCTGCCTCTTCTCCATCAATACCTTCCATCATCACACTACCCCCAACAAGGATATCACAAGTTTTACTTATATCACCATCATTGCTTTGCCTGTTCTTGACCTTCATATTAAAAAATCATAAAGCATGTACTCTTATATCCAGTTTTCTTTTACTCTTTTTTAAAGTATATTTTATTGATTATGTTGTTACACTAGTTCCAATTTTTCCCCTTTGCTCCCCTCTGCCCAGTTACCCCCCTTCACTCCAGCAATCCCACCCCCTTTAGTTCATGTCCATCGGTTGTGCACGTAAGTCCTTTGGCTTCGCCCTTTCCTATATTATTCTTAACATCCCCCTGTCTATTTTGTACCAACCAATTATGCTTCTTAGTTCCTGCACCATTTCCCCATTTCTCCCTCTCCCCCCTCCCAGCTGATAACCCTCCAAATGATCCCCATACCTATAATTCTGTTTCTATTCTGGTTTGCTTAGTTGGATTTTGTTTTTATTTTTTAGATTCAGTTGTTGATAGCTGTGAGTTTGTTGTCATTTTAGTGTCCATAGTTTTGGTATTCTTTTTCTTAAGTCCCTTTGACATTTCATATAATAATGGTTTGGTGATGATGAGCTCCTTTAGCTTCACCTTGTCTGGGAAGCACTTCATCTGCCCTTCCATTCTAAATGATAGCTTTGCTGGATAGAGTAATCTTGGTTGTAGGTTGCTTTTCATCACATTGAATCCTTCTTGCCAGTCCCTGCCTGCAAAGTGTCCTCTGAAAAATCAGCTGATAGTCCTATAAGCAACCCCCAGTAGGCAACTCTCTGCCTCTCTCTTGCTGCCCCCAGGACTCTGTCTTTATCTTTCACCTTTGGCATCTCAGTCATGTTGCATCCTGGTGTGGTCCCCTCTGGGTCCAGCGCGCCCATGACCCTCCGTGCTTCCCGGACCTGTATGTCCACCTCCTTCGCAAAATTTGGGAAGTTTTTCTTTATTTTTCAATTCCTGCTTCCTCATTCTGCACTGGTTGACTGTTTTTTTCTTCCTTATGTTCCAAATTATTGATTTGAACCCCGGTTTTCTTCCCTTTACCATTGGTTTTCTGTGGATTTTCCTTCGTTTCACTCAGCATAGGCTTCACTTCTTCTCTTATGGGTTTGCCATACTTAAGCATATCTGTCCAGCCTGTGAGCATCTTTATCACCAGTGTTTTGAGTTCTGAATGTTAGGTTATCTATCTCCTCATCCGTTAGGTTGGCTAGCTCCTCGTTGCTTAGTTCTCGCAATGGAACCTTGATCCATTTCCTTTTTGGGGCCATACTTCTCTGTCTCCTCATTCTGACAGGCTCCTGTGTTTGGTTGCCTCCACATCCTCGGTAGAGCTGTTGCTCCTGTTACATTGTAAGGGGTGGGGCCTTAGGGATTCATCAGTACAGGGCGACCTGTTTCACTGCATTGTGGCACTGTATGTAGGGGAGGGGTCCAAGAGGGAACAATGCTGCCTGCCCAGCACTCATCCCCCTTCCAGGCACCTCTCCCACCTCCACACCAAACTGGCGCCCCTCCAGCTGCTGCTCTGGCCATCGTTCCCAGAGTGGGTGGGTCCTCAGATGTCCTAGGACCATGGAGGCACTTTAAGCAAGTGGGCTCTGCTAAGACTGGCAGTCTGCCTCCACACCAACCCCCACCAGTCTGCACAGTCAGAAGCAACGAGGCTTGATTTTCCCCGGTGCTGAGACCGTGGGCTTCGAGGTCTGGTGAGGAGCTGGGAATGCTCCCCAGGTGTCCCTCCTGACTTTTTAAAATGTGAGCCTGCGCTTTCTGCCAGACCACCACTGCTGCTGCCACTGCTGCCACCACACCGCCTCCTCTCCACCCCAGCTCCGCCCCTCCTACCTGTCTGGATGAGTATTTCTTCTTTATATCTGTTTGCTGGACTTCCATGTAGTTTGATTTACTGGAACTTCTGGTTGTCTCTAGTTTTGAGGTAGTTGTATTCCTTCTTAGTTGTGGAGGGAGACTTCCATCTTGGCTGGAAGTCTTTTTTACTCTTCTTTAAATTTAGGGGAGTCACCCATGTTGTTGCAGGTACCAGTGATTTATTCTTGTTTGCTTTTTTAATTTTATTTTACTATGGTATGTGGTATAAATGTAAAGTATTTGGGTACTATAATTATAGCTGCTACAAATAGCCTTGTACCTGTATTTTGCTGGACACATGCACTCATTTCTTTGGGGTATATCACCTAGAAGTAGAATTGCTGTGTTGCACAGTAGCCATTAACTTTTTGAGAAATGATACAGTTAGAAATATTTTGGGTAGGTTATATATTGGTTAGGCCAGAATATGTTACAGATAAGCCTCACAACTTATGGTTTAATTTATCAAGTCTATTCTAGTTCAAACAAGTCTGCTGGAGGTCAGGTAACTGCTTCTGCAGAGCAGCTGTCTTTCCTGTGGTCCCTCAGTGATCCAAACTGCTTCAATTCTAGGGCTCTACCATGTCAACATGAGGCCTCTTGAGGAAGCGTGGAGCTCACACCTCTCCCTTTCATGCTCTGGCCGGGAAGTGACACATGTACCTTCTCACAGCCACTTGATTGGAACACGTGGCCTCACCGAACTAGGAGAATCTGGGAAATGTAGTCTTCTGGTACCGGGAAGGAATGGAGGAACAAATATTAGTGAGTATATGTCTACCACAATGCCATATCTGGCAACATCTCCGTTCTAATGTCATACATATGGAAAGGAAAGTTTGTCCAGGTGTTAAACTCTAGGTAGAAAGTAATTATTTTCCTTGGAATCTTATCATTTCTCCATTGTCTTTTAGCGGCAAGTGTTACTTTTAAGAAATCCACTGCTATTGTGATTCTTTATGTTCCTTTGGAAGTTTTTAGGATTTTTCTCTATCCCTCATATCTGGACACTTCACAGTGGTATTCCTTGGTGTGGACATTTTACTTCTTTATTTTTCAGCATTACATTTTTGTACTACTTTCTGGAAGATATTCTCAATTTTACCTTTTAATTATTTAGTGATTATAAAAAGTTATTTCTACTTATATATTTTTAATTTGCAGTAAATAATCTAGTATAACTCATTCATTATTCTCCCTTGAGGAATAGGGATACCTCACAAATGTCATAATTTTTTGCAAAGGGGTCAAAAACACTTTGAGATTCGAAACCTCCTGGGCCAGCTCTAATAAAGTCATGAGCACCTCTGTTTCTAATTGTGCCAGGTAAAGCCCTTACTTCCAAATGCCTGGAAAGCAAGGACAGCCCCCTTGGGGAATGCCCCACATCTAGGCATCAGAAGCTATGCACCACTGAAGCTGTGCTGTTCTTATTGGCAGTTTCCTCCTTTGGTAACTATCACCAAGGCTTTTCCAAGATGTGCCTAATCTTGTTTGCTCAATACTGACCTCAGATGAGGCTACGTGCAAGTCCCACCCCACAGCTGTCTCACTTGGTAATTATGTCTCAGTCCAGGATTTGTTTTGTAAAAGATCCAGCTGTATGGAAAGTCCCAATGATTGCACTCCATAGAGTAGAATCCTCAGCTTTTTGTGGCTGAGACTTGCAGGTGGGAAAACCTGCTGAAGGGTGCTTCCTCTCAGGGCACTCCATCTTAATGCCCATGAGCATCTTCCAACAGTTGCTTGATCAGAGACTGTTCAGACAAACACTTGTCTTCAGAGTGTTCCTTCAGAGCATCCTCTTTGGAGCCAACCAGACATAGGATCCTGTTCCTTTTTGCTTTCCAACTTTGGCAGGTTACTTCATTGTTTTCAATGGTTTGCGCTCCTATAAAATAGGTCTGGTTGTGAGACTCCAACAAGATCATGTCTATAAAGCAACTGGCACATAGTAGGTGTCCCATTTTGGCATTTCGCTTAGAGAAAACAGTCAAGTTCTCTCTAACTTTTTTCTTTGTCTTTTCACAGTCACTCTTTTAAGGAAATTTCAGTCTTTTTTGGTTCTGTTCACTGTATGGTCCTCGTTCATCCTTCCTCTTTTCAGGGTGCACATTTTTTAGTTTCAGTTGTGACTTTAAGAGCTTAAATTTAATAAATTCAGTTCAATTTTGGTCAGATCTCTTATATTTAGTTTGTTATTATTTCCTTCATTTTCGCTTGTATTTTCTATCTTCTTTTTGGCATTTTGTATTTCTCTTGGTTTGGTGGCTTTAAAGATAATCCCAAATAGAGTCAGAGATGTGTTCCCAGGCTTTTATCTTCATACTAGAAGCAATGAGAGCCAGGCAAGCCCACTTGTAGAGGTGCTGGTAGTTTAGAAGGGGAGCTGTTGGGCTTCATGGTAGGGAACACTGACGGCTACCAACAGAGTGCCAAGAATTCAAAAACAAGAAATGAAGAACCGCAAGAACCTGTGGGACCTGGAATATTGCCTGGTTATTTCTAAGAGTACCTCCGCTGCCTTGCAGCATACCTCTTCAGGGGAAAGGCTAAGGGAGTAAACCCCGACAGAAAATCCGGAGCCGGAGTCCCTAAGGCGGTTTGACGTTGTAGTCAACACCGGCAACTCCTGCGGCGCACCTGAAGCCAAGCTGTATTGACTCCGTCTTTCCCTTGGACCCTTCAGCTGCGAAGAGAGGGGGGGTCTGCTGCATGGGCCACAGCAGACCCTCCATATCACCCTGCCCAGGCTCTGTAGCTTCAGCGTCATCGCAAGATGTCGATTCAACACGGGAGGAGACAGATACCGTGTCACTCCCGAGTCGGACTGCACAGCCATTCTCGGCGGTGCAGATAGACTCTTAAGAAGCTACACCATCGTCTCTCGAGACGGACGGCTGCCGCCGATTTCTAAGAGTATTTCTCTCTCCTCTCTCTTCCTTGCTCTTCCCCTCCTCTGTATCTATTCTGTTCTCACCTCATGCAGCACATATCCCACAATGGCCTCCCCAGCCCCCCAATTTACATGATCTTCTTACAGATCAGAAGTCAAAATCTCAGTTTCCAAGTCCAAAAATGTCAAGAAAGAAGCTAATTGGACTGGTGTCTCCTTTCTCACCAGACCATAGGTCACTGGCCTGCCTGTGGTTCAGCTGCCCTTCATCAGAGTCCACTCTGGCCCAACATGACATTGTCAGGCAGCACCCACCCAGAACTCTGTGGCTCCCTGGGCCTGGCCCTTCCAGCTGAAGGACAAGTCTCTTAGCAGACAATGGACCCAGAGTTGACAGCTCCAAACTGTAGCAAGCAGCACACTGGATTTGACAGAAAGATGTATGAATATTGGAATGCTGATTTCAAATGAGAAATTTCTAAAAATATACATAATATATCAGCAAAAGACAATATCCTATGATACTAAGTGTTCTTGGAAATTTCCTCTAGTGAAAATGTGGCTATTTGAGTGATCACCTTCTTTCCTTTGGAAACTTTTCTTTATGTGAAAGCTACCAGCAAATAATTCTGCTGTGATATCTTCCAAATTTAAAAATCTCACCTGCGGAAGCTCCTAAGACACAGCATCACAGGTTGTCTCCCTAACTCATTTAAGAGGGAGGGGCCAAAGGGTAGCTGGAACTGAGCCAACTTACCTGTCCATAGAATCTGATGGGAAGCAAGCCCTCAGGCATCCCCTGCACGCAACACACATGAAGGCACAATTACACTTGACAACGGAGCTCCCTAAGGAAATAGGCCAAGAGGGATCTTGCCCACCATGCTAGGGACCTGGCACTTACCCATCTGTGTGACCAAACCAAACTGTTGACACAAGCATTAAATATGTTTGTCCAAAATTCTTTTTCCTCAATTTGCATGTTCAAATCATGCCTCAAATTCTCCTACATATATCTCAGAGAGAAAGAGAGTAACATCTCATAAGCTTTTCTGAGTTCTTCCCCTCCTCTCCTAGTTTGCTCTTTCCCTCCATATCTCCATGCTCCTTTTCTCCTCTTCCCCAAGCCCTCACCTCTCCCTGGTCATGGTAAATCCATGTGCCCCCCACCCCCCCAGCATGGCTTTAGAAGTAACCTTTAAGGATATCTGATTAGGGAGTCCAAATCCCATATATAATAGCATCAGAACCCTCACTCTGAGAACATGGGACTGCATTGTAAGGCCCAAATAGACAATGGTAGCTGCCACTGGATGTGAAATCTAATTTCTCCTTTTTCTTATCTCCCTGAGTACCTAAAGACAAGTCCCTCAGGTTGAATAATAACGATGCTCTACTCTCCTTCTTCTCTTTTATTTCTATTTTCCCAAAGCCAGCTTTTGGAAAGGGTAAATGACAACACCCAGGGAATTTGGTTCTTATTCCAAACACGAAAACTGGGACTTAAACCCTCATTACTTTTGACCACCCAATTTCATTTATTAAATCTGAAATGTTACATTTTGCCTCCCTGTCCAGTTCAGTGGGTTCTTTAAGAAACAGGTATTTAAGGTACCTCCTAAATAGACAATAGAGAATTACTTTACTACATTTTAATTTATAAAAAATATAACTTACTCAAAAGAACAGGATTTCAACAAACTAGGTGACAAATATCAGACAGAGAAGGGAGTTATTTATTGTTTTCAGCAACCTTTCTTCTTTTCTGGCAAGAATCCTTTGAAAGAAATGGGTCAGTTTCATGCTCTTATTGAAAAAAATCCCAAAGATGGTGTCAGTGTTTTAGTCTGTTTTTTACATAAAGAGTGTTTCATGAAAGACACACCCAAGCAGCACAAGACCAGAGCTTGGGAACCTCAATCTGTTCCAGAAACCAGAGTTCCCACATAACTACATAGCGTGCTGCGATCAGGTTACCAGCTTGCCACAATTGCCTAATATAACAGTGAGTCCAGGGCACTGCCGTGGGGAGGCACAATTACCAGGGGGATTACTTGGGCTGAGTGGTTGCAGGACTCAGGAACTAATGTGCACAACCCACGGACAGGCCAGTGCTCCACCTCAATACTCAAACCCAGGCCAAGGATATCCAGGATTAAACGTTCCAAGGTCTTCTCCCCCCTCCGAGGTAATATTGTATGTCAGCTGTTGTTTCTAGGATACAAGGGTCACGGAAAGGCTAGCACTTAATTACGCGGCTGGCCTTGTTTTTGTGCCTCTGAAATGTCTTTGTTTCAGAATCCCCAAAATCATTTCTGACAAGATCTCTGAATTTTCCTATGCAGTGAAAAATATTGTTTCTTGACTGTCTATAACAGAGTCAGGATTGTGATGATGGTGGCTTATGATTAAATTTAGTCATTTTTATATCAGATTTCAATCTGTATCCATTCTTGTTCCTAAGTCTTTACCCAGTCCCAGATTCTGACCTGAAATTAGCCAGGCTTACTAGTAGAATTTATGGACTTCAGCCACGGTAGCCAGATGACAGAGCTGAATGTTGATTTCACACATTCATGAAAGCGACAGGTAAACATAGAATGCTTAAAAGACAAGACCCAATTCTGTTCAATGTGGTCGGTGGTGTTTCCAGTTGAATTTAGCTCTTCCAGGCTCCTGGGAGTGAAGCCCAAATTGGATCAGTAGAAAGTAGGAGCACTCTGGTGCAGGCATGAGAAAAACCTGGCATTGGATTCCCTCTACATCCTTTTTTCAGTTTCTGTTCATACCACATGCATTCCCCGATGCAGTCCTGCTCAGCTCAGAGCCTCCACCAGCACAGCCTTGGTGGGCCCCTCCTATGGCCCCAGCTGAGCATGGCCCTGGGGCTTCTATCCCGTGTCTTAAGCCTGATTACTACCTCAGCTCCCAGATCCTTCAGTGTCGCTTTAGGTCCTGACTCACCTCTTGCAGTGGCAAATTCCTTGGCCGAACATTATGCAGATGTCCTAGAGAACTGAGGAGGCGGGAGGTTAAATAGCCCTGTATAATGATGATTTTAAAAGACTTTTCCTGAGTAGTGGAATGTTTTTTCTTCAAATTAAGTCTTATGCAGTTGCCCAGTATCCGAGGCAGGTGCATGTGGCACTGTGGAGGTGTGCCACCCTGCTGCCGTGTTAACCCGGAGGAATCTTCACAAATCCAAAGGCTCCTCGGGACATAGAGTGGGACCACTAATGTACAGGATTCTGAAAGGGCAGAGAAAGCCAAACATTTGCGGCTCATTTCAACAGCTGTTTCATTCAGTAATTATAGTTTTATTCCTATGACCTGCCTCTGAACCCAGCTTCCTGGATCCTATTCAGAGCAAGGGATGGATGTGACCTATAGCCCAGCTAGCTGCCCGTCCCCTTACTCATTTCTTCTCCAAGGTTTTTACTAACTTCCTGCTCTTGTAAAGTCTGTGGGCCTCTAGTCAAAAGATCTAGATTCCAACTCTAGGTCTCTGCTTCTTTCCAGCTGTGTGTGAGGAACATTCGAATTCCCTAAGACTTGATTTCTTCCTGGGTCATAGAGATAATAACACATACTTTAGTTGTAGGAATGAAAATAAAAATGAGCTAACTGCATAAATGAATTGTGTAAACTCTGCATTTTATGTGCTTTTTAAGTTATTATTAATACATACACTGGAGTGCCGAAGACAAGGGATCTATAACCAAAGACGTTTGGTTAGACTGTAATCAGCATTTTAAAAGCTTAATGGCTCTGAAAGCACACATAGAGGTTATGAATTTAGGAGAAAAATGATTGCTTGTTTTTCAGCATCCTCCCAGTACTATGGCTGCAGAGTTGACCTTTGACCGGTGGTCATGGATCTCAGCATGTGCCAGAAGGAAATTTAAGGAAGATGGACATCTCCAAAGTTAATGTGCCAAAGAGCAGAGAATAACCACTAAACTCAGGTCTCTGGCAGCGCTGGGAAAACAGTGAATTTCTGAACAACCAGTATAGCATATTCAGCCAAGCACCTTTGTGAGGTTGCAGATAGAGCAAGGTGAGTTCTATCATACCTCCTGGGTCAGCAATGTGAAAGTTGCCTTAGAGCCCATGATTGTTCCAATGAGTTTAAGCAGAAGCTCTTAAGATCCTGGAGAGAAGGGTGATGAGGACTGGAAGTAACAAAAGGGACACCTGTTAAGACAGTGACCTAACACAGATCACTGCTGGAATCACTTATATATTATTAGAGTATTCAAAGAAAGAAAAAAAGAATCTAGAGATCATTTGGTGCAGAAGTCTGAAACCGATGGCCTCTATGTTGCCTCTTACCCTTCTCAAGGTCACGACAGACACCGCCAGTCAAGACTCTCTTTGATTATCCTTATCTATAAAATGCAACAACAATGAGATAATTCATGGAAATCACTTAGAACAGTAACTTTCACAGGATACTAAAAAAATTTCTATATTCCCACTGAGCCATATTAACACTTTTCCACTTAGCCATGATACAGTCTTGAAATGTCTTTCACCACAGCATTACAGGAAAATATTTCCAAGATGCAAGAAGAAACTCACGAGCCATTTCTGATCTCATTCAACACCCACTCCCAGCCTTGCCCTACCGTCATTCTGTGACTAAGGAGAATGAAACTGAAGGAGGAGAGGCTGCCCGCTCTGAACTCTGCTGTCTTTGAAGACTTAGCACCACTAGAAACAATGATCATTTACATCTACTTCTCCAGTGTTATGGACAGAATCTCAGCTCCCTTTTAAATAGTCCCTCAAAGACAGAGATACTGTGGTCTAAGATTTTGGTAAACTCACTCCTAATGCTGAAGTCACAGACACCTAGTCACATTACTGTGACATGAGGTAAAGGGAGGCTCCAGTTCCATGGAGAGTGATATTAAGGAAAGGAAACCACAGGGCTTTAGAGGTGAAGAAAAAAGAATGAGGTAAGAGACTGTGTGAGCAAAGACAGGATGGACTCCATAAGCCCAAATGGTGACTGTTATAACATTAATCATGTAAAGTTGGCAATAAGAGCTGGCACTGCCCTTAATATTTATTACTTCTTAATTTGCTCTGCTTCTTGAGGATTCCAAGTAGTTGTAGAGCCCAGGGCTTGCAGCAAAGCTCCTGTATGAGACCGTGAGTTGCAACTCAGGGTTCCCCATAAGAGGCTACCTGGACCCGGGCCATCCCTCCTCCTCTCCCAGCCCCTCTTCTCCTCACAACCTCTTCCTCAGATGGGTTGTTAATTCCCTTCGCTTGGCCCACTCCCTGCCTGTCTCAGCTCCTGTGATTGCTTCACCTTCCCCAGGTTGCCATTTCCTGCCTGGACCGCCCTTTCGGCACCCCCACCCCTGCCCACCCAGCAGGGTTTTTCTCCTCCGGAGCCCCACTCCTCTTTCCTGATCCATTTCTTTCCTTCCTTATTCATCCCAGTTTTCATCTTTTAGACTTATTCCTCTAGCCACTTTTCTCTTTTTAAATATCATAATGCTGAGATTTAAATTTAAAAGAAAGTGTCATTTTCCCTATTGAGGAAATCTTCTCAAGGGTCAGCATTTCTCTTCATGCTCTGTGTTCAGACGATGTATTCTCTTGCCCACTGTTAGACTTTCTTCAATATCATGCATTTATAAAGTCTAATCTAATTTTTCTCTGTACTGGAAGGGGCAGGAGGATGGAAGGACAAAGAATACATAGATCTAGAAGTGTTCTACTGGATGATCACTGTCATCCCCACAGGCTTTGAAGTTCTGGGAGCTGAATTAAACTTCATCATTTGATGGGGATAAAGAGGAGTGGATGTAGTATCATAGGTCTCTTTCTCTCTCTCTCTCTCTGTCCCCACCCTCCCTCTCCTGTCAATCTGCTAAATTAGGAGTTGGACATTGACCAGCTTACTCTGGTTTCCAAAGATTGAGTTACATTGGGTCTGTTGGTGGCATGCTGTTATTACCAGGGAGGGCCCTTTAAATATTAAAAGTGGCAGTTCGTTTTCTCTGCCTTACCAACTTGATCTCATAGCGTCATAGGACTCCCCAAGTTGCAGGTCCTGAGCTGAGTGAACTGTCATGATTCATATTTCATGGGTCTGTGCCCCATGTGCATGAAACGGGACCTCAGCCTCCCAAGTTTTTCAGGCATCTCCAGGGCTACCTCACATGTGCCCACACCTGGTTCTGACAGTTGTCCATTCCAGCCCCTCACAGGCACTGGCCAATGAATTGGGTACCTTGCCACATCCCGCCCCTGTGAGAATCCCACCATGAGTACCAGTTCCCTCTCCTCTGTGGAGCACTGTTTCCTGGGGCCCCCAAAGCTAGAACTCTGAAGGGGCTGACGTTACAGCAGAACCCTCTCCGTCCCGGCTGTACTGAGGCGTTTGTGTTCCCTGGAAGTAAGGCGGGGGACGGGCACGCATTGCGCCTGTGTCCAGGCCCAATGCCTCTCTGCCTGAAGCCTGCTTTGTGGAGCCCAGAGAAGGGACAGAACGCATCACTATCTCAGCCCCCTTGCCTGCTCCTGAGAACCCTCACATAAACAGTGCTCTGCTGAGCCGTCCCTGCCCCACTCACCAACACCCTCCTTCTGAAAATAAGCACGTTTATGGCCTCAATGGTGGTCATGGTTCATGGGTGTATATTTACCCCCAAACTCATTGAGTTGTGTATATTAAACATGTATGGCTTTTTACATGTTAATTATATGTCAATAAAGCAATTTAAATATTAACCCAATCATGTCACAGACAGGCCAAACCTGAATAGTTCTCTCGGAACAGTGACATAAAAAGTAGCTAATCGACAAACTAAAAGAATTAATATGACTATTCTAAGTTATAAGAATAGGAGAATAAGCCTGTTGTTATAATTCCATACAACGAGGAGGATAAGGGGGAGGGAAAGAAAAGGTTCTTCCTGATTGTCTCCCCTCTCCTTCCCAGTCTCTTTTCACACTCCCAGGGCTGCCTCTCTTCCTTTGGGCCTCGCTGGGTTCCTGTTTTCTTGCCTTCCCGCTTCTCTCCCACCCCAATCAGAATGTTTGATTCCTGAGGGTTTGCTGGAAAGCACCTGTGCATTCCAAAACAACACAACAGTTTTGAGGATGGTCATCACTGCCAGGCCCACAGACAAAACAAAGCTTGTTAGATGGGACCGTTTTCGGTCTCGGAGGGATCTGTTTCGATGAATGAGCAGAAGCAGAAGTCAGAATCGCAGGGAAGGTTTTTTTGTTTTTGTTTTTGTTTTAAATTGCACCTTTTCATTTTTGATGAAACTTTGGGGAAATATGTTATGAAAGTGTGCTGATAACTCTGCCTATGAGGCTGAGTGTGAGGTTAGGAATTTTGAATCTTGAGTTCAGACAAACTATCCAATAAGTGTAAATTCAAAATTAAGGTCTTTCCAGACAAGCAAGGGCATCTTTGCTTCACATTATTTAGGGATGCTTGTTAGAGAAAAAATGAAAAAGAAAACCAAGGAAGAGGAAATATGGGGTTTGGGAAACGGAGGCTTCAACTCAGAAGTAAAAGAGAGGTCACATGTCCATCATGCAACCAGAGGATGTACTGCTTGGAGAGGCAGCCTTGCAATCAAGGGTGTAGCTGAGGGATAAAAAAACTTAAGGAAATCATAAAATCACATTATATTTTGCCAATTATAAAAAAAGGAGAGACCATTAGAAATTCCAGAAAAGAAAAAACAAACAAAAATCTAAATAAGTAAGTCTTGGCCAAACATGACAAAAACAATACAGCTCTGATTTTAAGCAATTGATAATGTGTAAGAAAAGAGAAGCCTTTTGGCTTTGAATGCTAAAAGTATTTCCCCCTACACAGACCAGATGACTTGCTGAGAAGAAAATACAGGCTAGTGTGCTGCTTAGTTCAACAGTACACAACATTTACTCACTCATAATATATATGCTGTGTATTCACGTTTGTCTTTTATTTTTAGAATAACTATTTTCTTAACTTTATTTTTATTGTTGACACTATTACAAATGTACTCCCCTTTTGCCCGCCTGCACCCAGTCCATGCCCCCCTTCCCTCTGGCCATTACCACCCTATTGTCTGTGTCTATGGGTCATGCATACTTGTTCTTTGACAAATCCCTTCACTTTCTTTCATTCAGCACCCCGTCCCCTCCAATAGCTGACAATCTGTTTCATGTATCCATGCCTCTGTTTCTATTTTTTTTTATCAGTTTATTTTGTTCATTGATTCCACATATAAGTGAGATAATATGATATTTTTCTTTCTCTGATTGGTTTATTTCACTTAGTATAATAATCTCCAGGTCCATCTATGGGTAATATTTCCTTCACTTTTACAGATATGTAGTATTCCATTGTGTAACAAAGCACACATGCCTGGCACTAGAGGCATAAGTAAATATTAATTGCTTTGGTAATGCAAAGATTATGCCTATAGTTTTAACTTATTCTAAGAGAAAAGCATTGAAATGTTGACTAAGGTAGGTGGAGGAGAAATAGTTCCATATAGTTGCAAAGGTAGCCAATGGAAGAACTGAAAGAAGTAATATAATTATTAAAGATCAAGAAGATAAATGGGAGGGAAGGTGAAGGATAATACAAAATAGCTAAATTGTCATTCTAAGAGTAAATTGGTATCATTAGATCAAGAAATAGAAATTTATGCTTATTACACAGAATGATGAATATCAGAGTGTTTGCCGCTGGGGCATAGCATGGTGGGGTGAGGAGTAGGTTGGGAAAGGTGTAGAGAAGGATTGCATTAAAGCACTTCTCTCTTTTTAAAACCATGTTTATTTTTCTTAAGTACATTTTATTGTTTATGTTGTTACAGTAGTCCCAATTTTTTCCCCTTTGCTCCCCTCTGCCCATTTACCCCCCTGCCCTCCAGCAATCCCACCCCCCTTAGTTCATGTCTATGGGGTCATGCATATAAGTTCTTTGGCTGCACCCTTTCTTATATTGTTCTTAACTTCCCCCTATTTTGTACCAACCAGTTATGCCTCTTAATCCCTCCACCATTTCCCCATTTCTCTTCCTTCCCTCTCCCAGCTTATAACCCTCCAAATGATCCCCGTACTTATGATTCTGTTCCTATTCTGATATGCTTAGTTGGGTTTTATTTTTATTTTTTAGATTCAGTTGTTGATAGTTGTGAGTTTGTTGTCATTTTAGGGTTCATAGTTTTGCTATTCTTTTTCTTAAATAAGTCCTTTTACCATTTCATATAATACTGGCTTGGTGATGATGAACTCTCTTAGCTTTACCTTGTCTGGGAAGCACTTTATCTGACCTTTCATTCTAAATGACAGCTTTGCTGGATAGAGTAATCTTGGTTGTGGGTCCTCACTTTTCATCACTTTGAATCCTTCTTGCCTGCAAAGTTTCTTTTGAGAAATCAGCTGATAGTCTTATAGGCACCACTTTGTAGGTAACTCTCTGCTTTTCTCTTGCTGCTTTTAAGATTCTCTCTTTATCTTTAACCTTTGGCATTTTAATTATGATGTGTCTTGGCATGGTCCTCTTTGGGTCTCTCTGTGCTTCCTGTACTTATATGTCTAATTCCTTCACCAAATTTGGGAAGTTTTTCTTCATTATTTTTTCATGTATGCTTTCAATCTCTTGCTCTTCCTTTTCTCCTTCTGGAACCCCTATGATTCAGATGTTAGCATGTTTAAAGTTGTCCCAGAGGTTCCTAAGTCTCTCCTCATTTTTTTCAATCCTTCTTTCCTCATTCTGTACTGGTTGAGTGCTTTTTTCTTCCTTATGTTACAAATCATTGATTCGAACCCTGGTTTTCTTCCCTTCACCATTGGTTTTGTGTGGATTTTCCTTTGTTTCATTTAGCATAGCCTTCACTTCTCTTATGTGTTTGCCATACTCAAGCATATCTGTCAAGACTGTATCTTTAACATCAGTGTTTTGAACTCTGCATCTGTTAGGTTGTTTATCTCTTCGTCTGTTAGATTGGCTATCTCCTCATTGTTTATTTCTCCCATTGGAACCTTGATCCATTCCATTTTTTGGGCAATACTTCTCTGTGTCCTCATCTTGACAGGCTTCTGTTTTTATTTGCCTCTGTGGCTCTCGCACCTGTGATGTTGTAAGGGGCGGAGCCTTAGGTATTCGTCAGGACAGGGCGACCCGACCCATTTCACCATATTGTGGTGCTATATGTGGGGGAGGGGACAACGCTACTTGCTCAGCACTTGCCCCTTTTCCAGGCACTTCCACTTCCACATAGGACTGGCACCCCTCCAGCCATTGCCCCAGCCATTATTTCCAGACTGGGTAGGTGTGCAGACATTCTGGGACTGTGGGGGCCTTTAAACAAGCGGGCTCTGTGGAGAGACCAGCAGTTTCTTCCTCCAGCTCAACCCCCATTGGTTTGCACATCAGAAGCAATGAGGCTTCATTTTCCCTGGTGCTAGAACCATGAGCTTCATGGTCTGGTCTGGTACTGGAAGTGCTCCCTAGGTGTCTCTCCTGACCCTTCAAAACATGTGACTGTGCTTCCTGCCAGCCTGCTGCTGCCACCACCACAGGGCATCCTCTCTGCCCTGGCTCCGCCCCTTCTACCTGTCTGGATGAGTATCTCTTCTTTATATCTTTGTTTGTTGGACTTCCATGCAGCTTGATTTTCTGGAACTTCTGATTGTCTCTACATGTTTATTCTTATTGTACTTAAACATGAAATTAGAATTAAGTCATATCCTACATTGGGTATTTATGCTTATTCAGGACAGAGCATACTCAGCAGCCACCAGGGTTTGTATGTGTGTGTGTGTGTGTACATTTACCACATATTATATGTTCATTTTCTTTCTTTTGCTGCCATTTTTCTGGTAATAAAATGGCTGAGGTGGTGACTTTTGGCACCAGCATTTCATTTCCTATAAAACAAACATGACCGTTTTCAAGCTGGGATTTTATGACCAACTAGAAGAGCTATTTATGTACTGGGTCCAGTGTGTCCAGAATGAGACACAAGGGCCCAGAAGTATCCTCCCAAATGCCCACACATCTTCATTTTCTTTTCTTGGGTGATGACACGGACAATGTTGTTTTCACTAATGGCCTCTTTGCTAAAATATGGAAGAGAACTATAAAGAGCAGTTTGTGACTTGTTTACCTGTGTGTTTCTGCACCACAGTGCCCTTGCAGCTCTGTCCCCCTGGGAGAATATAGAAGCCAATGGTGATGGCTTCCCTTTTCTCACTCCCAGGGACCAACTTGGAGGAGTGTGAGGTGAGACTCTCACACTGGTTATTGAGTGCTGGCCTCAGTGCAGGCACTCAGAGACCATCAAGGAGCATCAGGGAGCCCAACAACCCTCCCAGCCTACGGAAGTTCATATATGACCACATAGCATAACATCCCCCCATTGGTATGTCCACAACCCATGTCTGACAGCCACCTAGTCCATGCAGTTGAAGCAGTCAAGGAAACTGTGGGCACAGGCACTGCCTTTGGAAGCCAAAGGATGGAAAGAGGACAGAGAGGCACTTTCCAAAACTCTGAAACATAGATTTAGTCATTAATACCCTTGTAGCTCTAAAGTATCAACATTGCTTCAACATATCCTTAATTTCTTCCAAGGGAATCATTTCTACACTTAGTTCAATATGTCACAAACCACAGAACGATAAATGCAGGATTAAGTAACCTGATCGTATATCCTTCGAAGCCATTGCAAACTTCTGGGTCACCTCTTATTGGTGTATACCTACCTGTTGGTCAAAGAACTTAGAACACAGTAGTCTGCATTTTATATCAAATGATTTCAGGTCTTGATAGTTAAACTCATTCTTGAAAGAGAGGATAAATAAGAAACGAGGTATTTAAGAATCTAGATTGAAACAAATTGAGAAAAACAACTAGAGTTATAGACACAATAGGAATCCAATTTCTGAAAATTAAATAGAATTGGAGTCAAAAAGTAGCATCTGACTATGGGACCTCCTAGGGGCAGGGAAATCGGAGAGAATGCTGATCCAGAGGCCACTCAGAGAAGAAGCAGCCAGGGTGAGAGCTGGGCAGAGAGCAGGAAGAAGAGGGTAGTCTGCTTCAATTGCTCCTCCTCAGTCACATGGCATCTGACAATGACACTGCAATGCCCCCCACCCTGCCCCACCTTTTAGTTTTCAAGTGTAATTCATGTTGCACTAGGGAACATCACTCTAGGGTAACTCAAGACACTGTGTGATGTAGAGTATTCAGTTGCCAGAAAAGTGCCCCCTAGCATTTCTGGGAAATGTCTTGAAGAGTTCTCACTGAGCAACAGGATTCTGCTCCTTGTCATTGACTAGATGTCAGAGCCTGTCCTCCAGCCGTGTCCCATCACCACGGGGCCTGTGAGTGCCTACTGCACCACCAGGATCTCTCACGGGTTATGAGCATTGCTACTGATACCCATTAAAGGTGGGTTCTCTGCCACCACCAGTGTTGGAGCTGGCCTTGTGTCTTAGTCCATAATAGAATATTATAGACTAGGTGGCTTATAAGCAACAAATATTTATTTCTCAAGGTTCTGGAAGTTGGGACACCCCGGATCAAGGCACTGGCAGTCCATAATAGAATATTATAGACTAGGTGGCTTATAAGCAACAAATATTTATTTCTCAAGGTTCTGGAATTTGGGACATCCCGGATCAAGGCACTGGCAGATTCACTGTCCTGTGAGAGCTGGCTTCCTTGTCCAAGATGGCCATCTTTTTGCTGTAACCTTACATGGCCAAAGGGACAAGACAACTTTCTGAGGCCTCCTCCCATTCATCAGGGCTCTGGTCTCATGACCCAATTACTTCCCACAGGCCCACCTTCACATACCATCACATTGGAGATTAGATTTCAACATATGAATTTAGGTGGAGAAGGACACAAACATTCAGTCTGTAGGACCTTGTCACTCTGAGGCTGTGCTGAGACAAGGCACACGTCCTAGAGTTGCCCCCTTGCAGTGCTATCTGATGTTCCAAGCATCTTACTGGTATTTTATGTTTAGATGCCCCTTGATTCTATGTTGGCTGAGGTATTTTTTCTGGGCAGAGCTTGTGTGCCTGATTACAGCCTAAATTTTTCATAAGTCTATGCTTTAGACTCCTTGAGAATAGTAATAGAGTCTTATGTATCATTAGATTCCCCTTAGAGTGCTCAAAATGGAATGATTTTGTAGTTGAATAAAGTGAAGCAATCATACTTTCCCCCATTGTTATGTCTTTTTTCATTACAGGAACTACGATCTCATCAGTCTAATTAAAACAAGATCTCTAGTGGTTATGGGTTCCCCCGTGACTTTTTTTTTTTTTTTTTTTTTTTTTTTTTTAGCCTTTACACTGACTCTGGAACTGTCTTTATGAGGGTTGAACATTTTGTGAGAATAGAGGATGGGGAGCTAAGAAAAACATGTCATCAGAAGTGTCTTCTTTCCAGTCTTTAAATACAAGGTTGGGCAAAATATGTTTACAGTTTTGAATACATAAAACACACATATATTCTTTTTAAAAAAGATTTTATTAATTTTTAGAGAGAGGGGGGTGGAAAGAGAGGGGAGAGAAACATCAATTGGTTGCTCTCACATGCCCCCAACTGGGGACCTGGCCTGCAACCCAGGCATGTGCCCTGACTGGGAATCAAGCTAGTGACGTTTCAGTCCACCACTGAGCCACATTAGTTGGGGCACACACAGTTTATTCTTGTATTAATTACTGTGTTATTTTTCCATATGAACAACTGCAAAGCTACTTTTGCTCCATCCTGTATATTCTTATCAATGTTTCAAGTATAAGGGATGTAGTAGAAAGAGTAAATATATATCTTTGATGGAATCAAAATACAAATTTTTTTTAATTCAATTGGTCATTGAAATAAAATGACTAAAATGAATTATCATGAGAAAAGCCAGTATAAGTTTATGACTCAGACTCCAAAACCAATTATTAAAATATAAAAAGGTGGTATAAGGGGATGTGTGGGGTGGGAAATCTGATTCTACTTATGCATAAAACTTATAAATTGAGGCAGGAAAGTTTAGTCTATATTGCAATAACAAACCACCCCAAAATCTTGTGCATAAAGCAACAAAAGCTTTTTACTCCAGCAAATTGTTCTGTATGTCCAGGCAATCTGCCAGGGCATCTGTCCTCTGGGTGTTGACTCAGCATCCCAGCTTGATTCAATCAATGACACTTCCTAATCAACATATACATTGACAATGGCTGTAGTGGGAAAAAAATGGGTTGGAAAGCTGAGAATGAGTACTTAAATGCCTCAGCCATGAATTGACATATGAGACCTCTGTTCATTTTCTGTTGGCCAAAGCTGGTCACATGACCACAGTAACTTCAAGGAGTGGGGACATGTACATGTCCCATGTACCCGGGGAATACACAGAATTGGCAATTAATGATAAGCAGTATCATTGATTTTCCCATCACACAAATTTTAGTAGAAAGTAAGTTAAAAATTAATTATGAATCCCAAAATATATAAGGCTAGAAACATGTAACTATGAGGCTACATTGACAGAAGTAAAATCTCAGAATGATAGAACTACTAGTGGTGCTACCTCCTTTCCTGGGACAGGTTATTCATTAGTGTCATGAGCATACTTTAAGGGGGTATAGTTAAAGGGAGGGACCATGCTTTGAGAGGTCTTCTGGAGGTGTTCAGAGGAGAAGAGCTAAATGTAGAATTATCAAGAACTCTTTATGCTTAGACTGGAGAAGTCTGAGGACAAAATAGTCATATATTCTCAAATATATGAATATTTGATTTGCTATAAGGAGATATGGGTGGTAATTTACAGGAAGAACATAGCAGCAATATTTACAATTGCCAGGATCTTGAAACAGCTCAAGTGCCCATAAGTAGGTGTGTGGATAAGAAATCTGTGGGATATTTACCCAACGGAACACTATGCAGCCATAAAAAAAGGAAATCTTATCTTTTGTGACAGCATGAATGGACCTGGAGATTATTATGCTAAGTGAAATAAGCCAGTCAGAGAAAGAAAATACTTTATATCTCACTTATATGTGAAATCTAATGAACAAAATAAACTGACGAACAAAATAGAAAGAGAGGCATGAACACATGGAACAGACTGACAGCTGTCTGAGGGGAGGGGGAGGGGAGGACTGGTTGTAAGAAGGTGAAGGGATTAGTCAAATAATATATATGTATAACCCATAGACACAGACAACAGTGTGGTGATAGCCAGAAGGAAGGGGATAGGGGCTGGGTGTACGTGGGCAGAGTGGGGGGAAATGGGGACATCTGTAACAGTGTTAACAATAAAAACAAAGAAAAAACAAGAGTCTTTGGCAGTTAAAACTATATGGATTGTCCCAAAATGAGGAGAGTTCCTTCTCAAGGGTGGGGTCTAAGCATAGGCTGAACTTGCTCTTCAGCACAAAGGTTGGGGAAAACAGAGAATCATCATATGCCTCATTGGACTAGAAGACCCCTAAAAAAGCTTTCAGCACCACGTTTGGTAACTGGATGGTTCCTCTGCCCATAACTTCCATCTGGATGATTGCCCCAGGACCTCCAAAACTACTAGCAAACCACTAGTGTTTGCTTGTACTTCCTTCCAGGACTCTGGAACCATACATTGCTGAGATTTGGCCACAGAGATAAGAAACTGATGACTTATACCCCAAAGGTGACGAGGATGGGGTGTGGTTCCGAGCCCTGGGTTGCTGTACTTTATCCAGAACTATATTCACAAGGCAGCCTCAAGTCATTCCAGAGCTGGCTGTGGACACACACGAGAAGCCACATACCCTATTGTCTTCCTGTAATGAATCTGGGCTGAACTAATGCAAACAAATTTGATTTAAACAAACAAACAAAAAAAAATCAAGAAACTCTTGTTAAGCAGAACCCTTTTATATCATTTTATCCTTGAGTGAATATCTTTACAGCTGAGTTGGAAATTTCATCAAATATGTATAAGAACTTCTTTGTCATCTTCCAGTGTGCATCTTAGCCAGGGTCTGTACATGGCTGGCTCAGGGATGCCCTGCTGAGCCACCAAGGGTTAATGGCATTCGTCTCTCAGTAACTGTTTTCTAACATCCTCCTGATGATACACACACACACACACACACACTAACACTTTACACTTTTTTTTTAATTCATGAGTTGCACTTTCTTGGTTACTATGGCTTCAAATTGTTGATCCTGGATTCATAGTCAGGTTTTTCTTCCTTTTTGTCATTTTTTCCCATGAACTAATAAGCCACAGTGGAGTTAAAAGTGTGAGTAACTGTGAACCTTACACAAAGCATTTTTAGATTCTGTTGCCATTCCCTGCTTACCCTGAATCATTTAGAATTGTTAACATAAACAAATGAAAGTGTTCAGCCTCCTTCTCCCCGCTCCTCTTTCCTCTCATTTCCCAAGCTCCAGAGGGGAGGGACCCTCAGCCATTTCCCATCAGGACTGTTTGCAAAATAACACATGTCTTCAGTTACTGGGATGAAAAACTGAAGACACCTTTTGGGTTGATGATGGATGACCGGTTGGCCCTGCCTTCTGTTGGATATGCACCATGGATGCCACAGTGGGAATGGTTTAGCAGAGTCACATTTTTCTCTCCTGTGGTGGAGGCGGCTTTTGTTGTGGGCCACGGACCCAGTGTTCAGTGAGTGCGAGCCCAGGATGTTTGCATGTGAGCCACTCCACAGGAGAATCCAAGCTCACAGCTCATCTCATGGGGAAAAGATCTCAAACTAGGACAAGAAGAGAAGTGCAGAAAGAGTAACCCTTTATATGGCAAGGGAGTACATTCTAGAATAAGACTGCCTGCGTGTGAAACCTGCAATTCTTACTTACCTGTTGCATAACGTTTTCCCAAGCCATGTAACTTCTCTCAGTCCCCATTTTTTTCATCTGGGAAAAGGAGACTAAAAATAATAGTCCCTATTTCATGGAGTTGTCATGAGGGTTAAAAGAAATAATAACACATAAAGGACTTAGCTCTCTGTATGGCATTGAGTAAGTGCCCAATAAGAGTTAGCAATTGTACTAGTCAAGAACCTTTTGGTAGCAACAGACCAAAAAACAGCTCAAAACAGTTGAAGTACAGTAAAGCATTCATTGACTTATTTAAGGCACAAATGTTCCATGGGCTCAGGTAGTGTCAATGAGACTCAGTTTCCCTCTCCTCCTCTTGGTTCTTCTATTGTGGTAGCCAGTCTCTCAGATGGCCTCCAGTGATTCCTGCCTTGTGGTAATGCCCTTGTGTGATCCCCTCCCACTTATACCAGTGTTGGTCTGTGTGACTGGTAGAATATGGCAGAAGAGACAGTAAGTTAAGAGGGAAGACTCCATTGCTTCCTTCTTAGTGCCTCTCTCTCTCTCTCTCCCTCTCTCTCTGTCTCTCTCTGTCTCTCTGTCCTTCTCTCCTCCCTCCTCTCCCACCCCCACCCTGCCTTCCTTCCACCATTTACTCTGGGGAATCCAGTTACTATGTGTGGACAGCACTAGGGAGAGGCCCACATTGTAATGAATTGAAGTATCCTGACAATCGCCACGTGAGTGTGCCATTTGGGAAGTGTAGCCTCCAGCCCCAGTCCAGCCTTCAGGTGACTGCAGCCCCCGATGACAACGTGACTGCAGCCTCATGACAGATCCTGAGCCAGAGCTATCCATCTAAGCCCCTCCTGGATACCTGGCCCTCAGAAACTGTGTGGGGTAACATTTGTTGTTTTAAGCTGCTAAGTTGGGGGGTAAATTTTTATGCAGCAATAGTTACCTAATGCAACTGTCTACTTTGATGGCTTCACTTGTAGGTAGATCTATAAGCAGTCTTGAGCTTATACTATCCTCCCAGTTAGAAATCCTAGTGGAGATTTTCCTTTCCCCAGAATGACAACAAACTTACTAAGCTAAGTCTCGTTGGATGGACTTGGCTAAGTTCCCTTCCCTTAACCAATATTTTACACAAAGTTAAAAAAAAAGTGTTATCACCACAAGAAGGAGCAATTTTCTTGGTAGCAAAAATAATAGATGTCTGCTGTTGTTATTATTACTAGTCATAATACAATTCTTTATCTTATGTAGGCAAATATGTTTGGTAGTAATAATATTGGGTAACTTTTATTGCTGTGTGTCAGGTACTGTTCTAAGAATTTTATGTTTCACTCACTTAACCCTTACTAAAAATCTAGGAAATGGCTACTATCATTCTCTTATTTTATGAGGAGAAGAGCCATAGAAAGTTTCAGTAACTTTCCTTAAGTCACACAGCTAGTTAAGTGGTCAAGCTGGGATTTGAACCAAGACAGCTTAGTTTTAGGATTCAGGCTCTGCTAATACACCAGTACCATGAAATATCATGACCTTGTTAAACTCAACAATACAACTATCTCAATCCCAACAATATAAAGCAACTTCTAATTTTAACACTGGACTGTTGGATTATCAAATAAAAGTAATACTGTTAATATGAGTAACAAATATAACTTCTCCCTGCATGAACTTATATCAGAACAAATAAATCACTCATAGTTAGCAACAAAATTAATTTAACTCATTAATAAACATTTATATAATAACTTGCTAACCCAACACAAGCATGCATTCAAGGAAATATTTTTTAAAGTTAAGTTTTGATTTCAGGTGTTTTGTTCTCTTGGGTCTCAGTTTTTAACTTACAGAATATTTCTCCACTGAAATAGAGGAGAGGACATAGGCTTGACCTTAAATAATAGACACAATTAATACCTGATCCCATCTGGGCAGAGGATATAGAAACACTTTCCCGAGATGTACATTTAGTGTTCTGCTACAAGTACCTCCTGACTGATAAACCATTCACGCCAAGTCCCCTCTCTTCCAATTCTTACACCATTGAGAGAAAGAAAAATGGACATTCAAAAAAGGAAAAGAATCTTCTTGTGACTAATTGGGTATAGAAGGGAGTGTGGGAAATGTCACTGGGATGATCCATTTAACCACTTTAAGTGCATATCTGGCCCCAACATTTCTATTTTGTTCCAGCGAATTGTTTGACAATCTTCTCTACCTGCCCACATTAGCAGGAAATTTGGTATATCCATCTGAAGACTTTGCCCACAAATTGAATAGTACAGAAACTGGAGAGATTTGTTGTTTCAACTTTCAAGCCCTAGGCTGTTTGTGCTACTATCACCCTGGTGTGGTGTGCAGAGTTCATTGCGTTCCTGTCCACTGTGGAGATGGGGCCCTTGTGAGCCCTGCACTGGATCTGGTTACATCTCAGCCCTGGCCTTCAAAGCTTAGGGTCTCTTTGGTTATAGGCAGAAAATCAGCTATTGCTTCCCAAACACAGCAACCACACCAGGGTGGCCAGTCTGGGATGAGTGAGTAAGATTATAACTCCAGCTATACTTCTGGAGCAAGCTTTCCCCACAGCACAATAGCCCTGTTCACTGGTCCAGACTCCTTCTTCCTGACGGGTAGTTCCTCTTTGGAGCTCCTGATGTCCCAGGGAGCCTCTGTCAGGGCCATCTCAGTCCATCAGAGAGGCTTCAATCCTGCTGCACTACACAAGTGTCTCAATGGTTCCGAGATTGGACTGTAACACACCCTTCTCCCTGGAGAATGGCCAACTCTGCTTAACAGAGATCATTGAAATGTTACAGGGAGAAACCACCCGTGATCGGTCCCAGTGTGACTTCTGCATCTCCTAGGCTCAAAAGCTGGTGTTCAAGTTATGCGTCACTGGACATCCTGCTAGAGAAACACCACAACAGCTCAGGGTACCAGATCCGTGGGCAGACTCTCAGATGGAGCCACTTTTTCTGCCCTGACAAGACTGATTTAATTAGAGAGGTGGAGAGACAGTCCCCCTGGGAGAGGGCACTGCTATCCCAGAAAAACAGAGAGCTGCCAGGCAGGTGAAAGGTCATCAATACATTTAAATGTGTGTCTGTCATCCATTGGCTCTGAGCTTGCAAGAGGAGAAAAATCATCTTTTCAACTTAAGTTGGTTCTCTTTCACTGTAGAAAATTAGGTAGTGCCCACCATGGATCTCATTTTTATAGAAAAATTAATTTTGAGCTAAATGAAGTGAGACATCTATATTTCAGAGGAAGGTGAGGAGTTACTAAGCAGACTGGTTAATAACATTGACTCGAGATCTCAAAATTCTGAAGTACTCAGTCTACACCAAATTCCATGGGAGACACAGGGCATCAGTTCTATCAGTTAAATATAGGGTTCTAGGTAATTTACATAGTGGGCAGGGTCATCTCAGAAATGGACATCAGATGAAGCAGCAGGAAGTGCCAAAAATTTTTGGATGACGAGAGCTTAAAGGAAAGAACTCATCACCTTTTCTCTCCTCCTTGCCCACCCCACTTCCCTTCTTTGAGTGAACAAGTTGCTAAGGATTAAGAATGTTTGGCAAAAGCATTTCCCTTTGGAACAAGGGGAAATTAATTCAGGGGTGGGGCGAGGGCATTGTGGCAAGTGTGAGCATGAAGCCAGGTGTTGATGATTTCCCTGCAAATATGAGAATTTCTAATTAAAAGCCAGCAGCCCCACCAAAGGGCTTCCACGCCGTGGGAAAGCAAGGATTGAAAGGTTGGGTGGGATGAGGAAGCCTGAGGTAATCACATTCCGTTGAATGTAAACCCTTTCCTGTGGGTAAACATTGTCCTGGGATATGATGCTCTGTTCCTAATCAATTTCACCAGGTGAAGTTATAGACATAGCACCGACAAAGGGTCTTCAGATGACGGGAGTTGCTGCAAGTCAGGAACCAGAGCTGTCTGTTCAGCAGGGCTCCCAGGTCCCTGTCACAGAGAAGTTATCTGCTGACTCATCTTGAAATTGGAGAATTTTCAATTTTCCATTGTACAGAGTTCTGTCTCTTTCTAGAGGAGTCCTTTTTTAAAAAACAAATGATTTTATGTACCACATATGAACTGTGTTTCACTGCTTTAAATTCTAACAAGAAAAGTTACTTGTTCCTAGTTCTGCTAAAGGGAGATTTGGAATCCTTCTCAATTCAGAGTGTAAAACAGCACGAGCCATTAGTGGCCTAGTTTTTTGAGACAAACTACTTAAACATGAGTCTTCTTTTTCTTAAAGCCTTGCCAAATTTTAGTAATACTTTTTGTTTTTGCATCTAAGAGATGTAGATTGCTTTTTATTCACTCTCTTGAACTTCATTTACCTGTGCAACAAGAGAAATGAGTTTCAAAAAATTTCCTTTTCTTTTTTTTTAGTAAGAAAGAAAATGGCTTCTAATAACTATTCAGTTACTTTTAAACAAATTCTTTCTGTTCATGTACGAGGTTCCACTCTTCTGGTCTTGAGTCCTGGGTATATCTGGCCAGGTCATGAATCCCAGAGTTGGGAGAGTGGAACGGACCTTAGAGACCCTCTAGTCCAAATCACAACTGGTGAAGGAATTCTGTCCACACCCTTGTCCCTCCCAACCGCTAATGGAGCCTCTGCTTGGACACCCAGGGTTGTCTCTACTTTGTAAGGCTATGTTAGAGAAGATGGACTCATTTTCAAAGATGAGCAGGACAGACTAGATACAAAGTCCTCTGTTCATTCATGCATTCCCTCATCCATTTTACAAATACTAAATGAGCTTCTTATTTGTGCCAGGCAGGCTTTGTGTTAGCTCTGAGGGTAGAGGTCAGCAGAGTGCCCGTGGTCCCTGCCCTCATAGTGCTCCCAGTAGGAGAGAGAGACATTAAACAAGTCAGTGCATGAAACCTTTAACTGAAACTCTTTATTTATTTGTTTGTTTGTTTATTTTGAGAGAGAGGGGAAAGGAGAAAGAGAGGGAGAGAAACATCACTGTGTGCTTGCCTCTCACTTGTGCCCCCAACTGGGGACCTGATGTGCAACCTAGTCATGCGCCCTGACTGGGAATTGAACCAGTGACACTTGGCTCGCAGGCCGATGCTCAATCCACTGAGCCACAGCAGCCAGGGCGAAACTCTTTATTTTTTAAAGTATGAGTTAGATGGTGCATACTATAAACAATGGAATATTACTTGACCATAAAAGAATAAAACCTTGCTATCTGCTACAACATGGATGGACCTAGAGAACATTATATTATGTGAAATAAGCCAGTCAGAGAGAGACAAATACCATATGATTTAACTTATGTGTGAATCTAATGAGCAAAATAAATGAACAAAACAGAAACAGACTCATAGATGCAGAGGACATACTCATTGTTGCCAGATGGCAGAGGGTTTGGGAATGGGTGAAAAGGGGGATGGGATTAAGAAGTACAAATTGGGAGTTACAGGGTAGAAACGGGGCTGGAAAGTACAGTGCAGGGCTTTCCATGCAACAGGACTCTTGCGAACAATGTGAACGTTCCTAAAACCCATCAGGCTTTCTGTAAGAAGGGCAGGGATTCTCTGTATGCACAGGGAAAGTGGAAGCAGAGTAGCTATGTTGGGCAGACGAAACTGATTTTCTGCAAAAATGCTAAAACTAGAAAGATTGTGCTGAGGTTTGAATGCATTGAGCCCAACTGCAGATCTAAGAGAATTCTGGCTATTAGAAGAGATGCAAGCATTTTGAACTGGGAGGAGATAAGAAGAGAAAGGGCCAGGTGATCCAGTTCTAAGCTTCATATTTTATTTTATTATGTGCCCATAAAATCTTGATAGGCTTGCTTCAAAAAAAAAAAAAAAACTACAGCACAGGAATTATAGTCAATAATATTGTAATAAATATGTATGTTCAAGGTAGGTATTGGAAATATCAGGGGGAACACTTTGTAAAATATATGATTTTCTAACAACTGTTCAGATGCTGTGCATCCGAAACCAATATAAAACAATGTTGAATATAAACTAATACAAAATAATACTGGATGTAATTGAAAAAGAAGAAAGTATTGATTAGAATTTCTTAAAATAACTACTCATTAAAAGAGACAAGTGTCATAAAAGCAAGAGTATTGATACAACCTCACCCTGGCTGGTTTGGCTCAGTGGATTGAGCGTCGGCCTGCGAGCTAAGTGTCGCTGGTTCGATCTTCCAGTCAGGGCACATCAGAGAAGGGAAACTCTGACTCCAAAAAACCTCCGCTGCCTTGCGGCATACCTCTTCAGGGGAAAGGCTAAGGGAGTAAACCCCGACAGAAAATCCGGAGCCGGAGTCCCTAAGGCGGTTCGACGTTGTAGTCAACACCGGCAACTCCTGCGGTGCACCTGAAGCCAAGCTGTATTGACTCCGTCTTTCCCTTGGGCCCTTCAGCTGCGAAGAGAGGGGGGGTCTGCTGCATGGGCAACAGCAGACCCTCCATATCACCCTGCCCAGGCTCTGTAGCTTCAGCTTCACTGGAGAGGACACTCCAGCGTCATCGCAAGATGTCGATTTAACACGGGAGGAGACAGATACCGTGTCACTCCCGAGTCGGACTGCACAACCATTCTCGGCGGTGCAGATAGACTCTTAAGAAGCTACACCATCGTCTCTCGAGACGGACGGCTGCCGACGTTGCCGACGCCGACGATGTGATACAACCTAGATGTTTTCAATAAAGGAATGCTCAAATATTTATAATATATACTATTTGACAATATTATATAGCCTTAAACTAGCCTGGAAAAGGTTTTCTATTGGATTCAGAAAACACTTATGCTCTAGTTTAAGTAAGAAAAATTGCAAATGAGGAAATAATGTTAAATATACACTTGCTCTATATATGCATATGCCTAGAAAATAGGTGAAAATTATACTAAAATGTTTTTTTCTTTATATTTTTATTAAGTGTATTATAAATATTCAGATAAATATATTTTTAGTAAGACGTATAAAGCAAACTTCTGTGTAACCACAGCCAAATCAAGGAGTAGAATGTTGTCAAATACCTGCTGTCCCCCTGCCCCTCCCCTTATACAGAATGTATCATAACCCATCTCTTTCGTACAGGCAACACTATCCTGACTTTTATGATCATTTTTTAAAAAAATTCTCACCGGAGGAGCTGTTTATTGATTTGAGAAATGAGAGAGAGAGAAGGAGAGCGAGACATGGATCAGTGGCCTCCCATATGTGCCCAGACTGGGGATGAAACCCATGACCTTTTGGTGTATGGGACAACCCTCCAACAAACTTAGTCAACCGACCAGGGCTTGTTGTTGTTTTTAATATAAAGTTTTATCACTGTATGCATTGTTAAGCAATATAAATTAGTTTTGCCCAATATTAAAATTTATATATGTGGAATCACACATACGTTTCTTGTTGATTTTGCTCAGCATTAGGTTTCTGGAATTCATCCTTGCCATTTTGCCCAGTTGTAGTTAATTCATTCCATCTCTTCAGTGTTCCTTTGTATGAATGAATACAGCACTTTATTTATCCATTCTACTATGGATGGGTGTTTGAGTAGCCTCCAGTTTGGGTCTACTACAGAGAATGATGCTACCGCTCTGCTTGTACACACACATTGTCGATGGTGTATTGAGACTGTTTATTGTTAAACCTCTACAGGCACTTGCTGGGTCATGGAAGGTACTGGTTATTTTGTTTCTACCTTTCCACCCCTATTACATTCTCCATTTTTCTGTGCCTTTCTCTGGATCTCTTTATGAATGATAGCACCAGACTGCTTTGCCTCTAGCTGTGGTTAGGTTTGGCAGATGGGGGTGGCAGGGTAGGGGGGCAACAGCATAAGCTTGAAGGGTAGGAAAAGAGAACATCTGGAGAACTAATTCCCCTGACTTCCTCTTTGCCTCCCCATGGTTCTGGCAGCAGCTGCACTGCATTGCTTCTTGGGTTCTAGCTTTCTCCACACTGGTAGGATTCTTTCTTCCTCTTGTTGCTTCAGGCTTTGCCATAGAAAAGGTCTCCCATTAGAGTCCTCAATGGTTCGCTATTCCTGTGGTTCTTTTAATACGGTTCACACCTTTGTAAACAGCTCCTTTATTAAACTCTCTTCATTCACACCCTTTTGAGCATGCAATATATTTGCTCCCATTTAAAGTGTACAATTCAAGGACTATTAATACATTCACATAGTTGGGCATCCATTACCATAATCAATTACAGAACATTTTAATTACCCTTAAAAAAAGATTCTTACTGCAGCACTTAGCTATCAATCCCAATTTCCCTATACTCCCTCAGATGTAGCCAACTACTAGTCTACTTTCTATCTCTATAGATCTTCCTTTTCAGTATACCTCCAATAAAAGGAATCATACAATATGTGGTTTTTGGTCACTGTCTTCTTTCACTTAGCATGTTTTATGGTACATCCATATTGTAGCATGCATTAGTACTTTATTTCTTTTAATTGCTAATAATATTCCTTTATAGGTATATAGCACATTTTATTTTATTTTATTTTAAATTTACAATTTTAACTATTTTCTTTAAATTAATTAATTTTTTTTTTTTTTTTTTAGAAAGAGGGCAAGGGAGGGAGAGAAAGAGGGAGAGAGATGTCAATGTGTGGTTGCCTCCCTCATGCCCCCAACTGGGCACCTGGACTGCAATCTAGGCATGTGTCCTGACTGGGAATCAAATTGGTGACAGGCCAGCACTCAGTCCACTGAGCCACACCAGCTAGGGCTGGATATAGCACATTTTATTAATCCATTCATCAGTCAATGGACATTTGGATTGTTTTCAGTTTTAAAAACATTTTTAAATTAAAAGTGTAGTACATTCTCAATAAATGTTAGCTATATTTATGGTTGTTATCTGATACTTATATTAAAAACCCATCTACCCCCAGTCAGAAAAGAGATATTATATATTTAGGCACAAGCAGTAGCAAAGTGTTCACCCTTTGAAAAAGTTTAAAGTAAGCAAATATAATAAGGACAAAACATTATCATCTCTATCAATTGCTTTACATCACCATGAAGAATCTCCTCTTCCAGTTCCCCTCAAACTAAAACCCATTAAAGTTTACTTGGAAGGTAGTAGGAAGAAGTGTTTAGAAATTTGAAGGAGGTCATTGTGTTTGATATTTGGTCAACATGGCACACAACGGACACAACATGCTGGGAAGTAGAAGCTTAAGTGGCAGAAGACAGCCATCATATAAGCCCTTGGGATGTCAAAGAAATCCAGGGTAAAACACTTAATTTCAGTTTAGGGGGTGAGGATGGAGATAGGATTTGAGCCTCTTCTACCCAGATCTAAGGGGCGGGAAACACTTTGAGTTACTCAAGAGGTAAAGCCCAGAATGCATTGCTGGCGCCATCTCCCCCTGTTGTTGGCTGCTAAGCAAGGTGCCATTAGTCTTCCATTCCTCTCCTCCCTGCCGTGTTCCTTCTTGGCAGCATTCCTTATGGATAGACCGTATGGGCAGCTTTTGATCCTGTATTTGCTTTGGCATAGTGGTTTGCCACTTACTTCCTGCTAATATCCCGCCATCCTCACCCCAGAATATGGGTCTCTTTCAGAGCCACCTGCTCCTTCTCTTCTCTGTACCCATAGCCTCAGCTCTCAGATTTCTCTGTCAGCCCCTTGGCTTTTGCCTGGACTCAAATCTAACTTCTGTTCAAATGTTTTCCATCTGAACTTCTTGTTTGGATCAGATAGTGTTTCACCATGGTGAACCTATGCTGGGATAGAAGAAGGTAACCAGGATGGAACTGGAAAAGTCAGGTTCATATATCCAAATGACTTTTAAGTGAGACCAGATAAAACCTTTATTACCATGTGTTTCTGTGCAAAGTGCCTCAGACCCAGAGCAGAGACAAGTATGGCCAAGGAGGCTAGTGCTGCGTTTAAGGCCAAACACCAGCTTAGGAACAGACACAGGCTCATAGCGGGCACACATGCCGTTAGATTCTCTCACATTTGCCTTCTGGGTCTCTTTAACTGAAGCTGCTGGCCTGGTAAGAGAATCAGGCCAAGCCACAGTCCAATGCCAACACATGTGCTAAACTGCCGCAACATACACGTGGTATGATATGTCCTGGCTACTCACAAACTACTCAGTGTTCATCTCCGCCAGTGCAAGTCAGATAAGGGCTTTTAGCTTTGCTGCCTCTCATGATTTTCCTCACTTTCCCCAGGTCTAGGGGCTCCACAAAGAAACACACTTATTACTTAAGTAACTTCTTCTCTTGCTTCATCTTGGATGGACAGCCCAGCCATGAGCACTTCAGTGAGATGGAACAGGGTTGTGTTGTAAATCAGGGTGTCTGTTTAAACCCCAGTTCTACCGGTTATTTGCTGAGTGATCTTGAGCAATTCCTTTAACATCATTTACCTATTTTATCAATTGTGAAATGAAGCTATGATACAGGGGGGTGTGAGAATTTAAATAAGGCTTATGATTGCCTGAAAAAACGTGCTTGGTCATACTGAGACAGGAAATAGGATTGATATTATGGATGGAGAGGTGGTCCCTTCTTCACTGTTAACAGGCATAGAAAGGACGGTGAGTGGCTCAGTTGGGGAAAATAACATTGTGTGTGAGCTCAGAGAGCTGTGTATACAGAGGTGAGCCCTAACACTTGGTGTTTGATGTCTGAGGGTTCTTGCATTTAGGTAACATGGACAGAGTACAGTGGAGCATAGCAGGTGCATTTCTGGAAATGCCTAATTGAAAGGGTCTGGCTCCTAGAATGGGAAGAGGCCACCTCAGACACCAGGCCATTGATTTCACAGAGGGAATGTCTCTAGGAAGGTTTTGTGAAATCTCAACAGTGACTGCTGGCAGCACTGACCACAGCCCAAAATCATGAGGCTCCTTGGCATGTTTTGGGGTGTTATGCCTTAAGGCAGTACTCTCCTGTTGACCCTTTGGACAGAAGCCTTCCTGGGGCCTCGGAGTTCTTACAAGGACATACATAACATGAGGGCAGAGGTATTTAATGCTCATTTGAGAGACTATGAGCTCATTTCATATCCTGAGCTGGTGAATTGGTTACATTTGTAGTGGTTAGTAGGCTGCTGGACATACTTTAAGGGCTCCATAAGTGATGCTCATTATTATTAAGCACACGTGCCACAGCAGCCAGAGGGCAGAGCAGCGCCCCTTGGCAGCTGATGCTCCCTATGGGGAGGGCGGTGGCTTAGGAGCTGGGAAAGGACAGTGGAATCATTTAGCAGCTGACGCATACCCCATCACTCCAAGGAATCTCCCATCCCAGCACAGAAGTCTGACCCAATTTGCTCAGCCCTTCTTCTGAGACTCTGGCTCCAGACACAGATCTGAGCTGGGAGCATCTTTGTTCTTAGCTGGCCGTGGGTGGGAGGCAGAGGAGGTGACCGGGGGTTTGCTCAGACTTGGGAGCCTTGAGCACTAGCTCATCTCCTCTAGCACTCCCTGGGGCTCTGGGGGTTGTGAGAAAGGGAGGACAGAGGGTGTGGGGCACCTCGCATGGTCAGGAAGGCCTCCACTCCCTTGGAACACACAGCAGCCAGACCCTGGGCTCATCAGGTTGTTTATCAGCCTTGCTCTTGGGGGGAGCATGCCCACATGACAGTGCTTTGCAAGTTGGAAAGTATTTTCCAAATGCACAAGACCTCACTTGGCCTAGAATTTAGCTGCAGGACTTTTTGAACCTTGGAGCACAGAGTCCTGTGTCAATCCTCTCAGAAGGGAGTTCACATCTCTTAGGTCATGTTGGGGTGGAGGTGCCCAATTAGAAACTCCAGTTGCAAACCTTGGGTTCCATTTTCTTGCCCAGATCCTTTCTGTGTCCCTAAAGAAACCAGAAGAATGAAGAGTGACATGGGCTGGGCCATCCTAATCATTGATTCCCATGGGTTCTGACTGCTCAGAGGAGGGAGCAAGGGGAGCAGGCAGACATGGGAGGTCACCCAGGGCAGCTTTCAGGCCCAAATGAGGCATCTTCCTTTCACAGGTGTGCCAACTGAAGCTCACCTCCTTGCCCAGACCTGCCACCCATCCTGCTGCTGCCTCTGTCCCGGTAGCTGTTTACAAGCTTAAAAGAGTTTTCCTTTTTTGATATTACTATTCTTTTGCAGCGACCAGGGCAATGCCACAGTCTATAACCACTGATTTCCCACACACACACACCATGGACTCAGTTGTTTGTTTCCACTTCTCCCATCTTCCCACAGGGCCCTGCTTGCATGGCCATTAAGGCCTTAAGACGTCACCCATCCGTGAGACTTGGAGTCCCTGTCACATTGGCTTCACCTTTCTTTTCTTTTAACAAGGTCTTATACAAGCACTTTTAGTCCTTCATAACCTCCTCTATAGTTCTGTCTTCTCAGTGCTTATATATATAGGGACCAGGTAAAGATGGAAAAACAAAGACAAGGAGAGGAGCTAGTTTCCTTAGATCACTCAACAGAACAGCAATGCAGGGAAGAGGACTGCTCAGCTCACGTGACTCTTGAGTCCATTCCCCCCTTCTACCTGGCTGAGGTCTCCTGCCTGAACTCCTGCAGGATTTCATTCTTTCAGCAAGGGATGGCGACAGAGACAGCCCCTGCCCTCATGCCTAAATGCCCATCAAGATAAGGGGGCATTGGCCAAGTGATTGTAAATGAGCAATGGAAAAAGGGAAGTCAGAGCCCTCCTGATCTGTTCCACTGCCTCAGACAGTCCTGTACACTCCTGCTGGATTAGCACTCCTAATATCCCCCATTCAGCCCACTGCATTCGAAACTGGTCCAGGGAGGCATTCTAGCCTCTCCATGGCCACACCTCATGACCCTACTCCTCCTGTCCCAGACTCTTCCTGTCAGCTAGCCCTACTGCCTGCTTCAGTGCCCTTACTCAGGATATTCTCTCCATAAAAGCCAAGGGTGGCTGCCCCATCTCCAAAAAGCTTTCACCAACACTTGTGATGGAAATGGTCTTTCACCACCTCTGCTGTATACTCCCTTACTGAATTTAAGGACTTTTTCTGTGGAAAAGATATATGTTACACGAGTCAAGGAATTTACAACTCCTTTTAGGTCATGAAAAGCCATAGTTGACAACGAAACTAGAAAACCTGGAGTTACCCACCTCTTGGCTCATTTTTCAAAAGCCCATCCTTGTCTATACAACATTGACAATTCATCATTTCTGAGCAATTGCTCTGTTCTAGGTGCTGAGTATCAAAATGCAACTGTAAAACGTGGTCCCTGGCCTTTGTGGATTTACATTTTGAGAAGTCCCTGGGAAGCCTACAGTCTGCACCAGCTGAAAAGCACTTATGAGCCCTGTGCTTTTCAGGAGCTGCCCTCCCCTGGGAGTTTAGTCTGTGACAGATATCACTGCATTTGGTACACCTCATAGAAAGATGTCGTAGCAGGACTGTGAGCGCATCATTCCCTCCCAACTTTGCACGTTTACTCTGGTACTCCTCGGCCAGAAATGCCTTCCTCATAGCCACTGTTTGGGACTCTACTTAGGTTCCCTTCCTTGTGCTTCAAAGTTCTGCTCTCCCACTCCTTGAGCTTCTTTCAGGACCTGTAATTTAGCAGCACCTAATTTAGCTCTTCCTCGCATGATTCAGAAGTGTGACAGTTAGTGGCTTTGGAGTTTGTGCAGAGAGGGGTAGTTGACAGGCAAAGAGGTTTGCTCTCCTTCCACCGGTCAGGTTGTTTCTGGGCCACAGTGACCCAGCCACTCCGCTTCCCCCTCCCTTTGCATTTACTGGGGCTCTGAAACTAGTCAGGTCAATGAAAGGGAAGTGATCTGTAGCGCTTTTGGATGGGGGTTGTTACAGTATCTCACGTGCCATTGTCACTTGCTCCTCCTCTTCACAGACAACCTGGGATGCCAGACATCGGAAACAGCAGAGCTTCAGGAGGGAAGGGGCATGGATTCTTGAGTCTTCGCCTGGACAGTAACTCCCAGGAGAGCCAACCAGGAACACCGGTGGACTGCAGGCATGAAGTAAACTTTGATTAGGTTAAACCACCAAGACTGTCCCTGACCAAAACAGAGCTAGAGAAATTTAGGACTGCATCCATCTCTGCCAGTTGTTACCTGTGTGATGTTGGGATGATTCCTTACCCTTCCTGGGCCTCAGATTCTCCATTGGTAATAAGGGCTTAATAGTACCTAACTTTGTAGAATGGTTATGAGATATAAATAAGATACTTCTGAAGTTATTGGGACGTTGTAGAAACCAAATATTCTCTGTTATCTTGTGTGTACATGCTCTCCCATGGAGTGGTTTAATGTTCATTAATCTCGTCACTAGATTTTAAACCCCTTGAGTAGTGGTTTAATGTTGTAGACCCCTTCTGTATTTGCCATAAAGCTTAGCACAGTGAAAACACATAGAATATATCAGTAAATATTTACTAAAAAGCAAAACTATATTGGCTGGAAACAAGCAAAGCTCATGTCCTGTGCCATCTTGGTGATGGTTTCCCCTCTTTGGCCGCCTGCCACCCCGTCCCATCACTCACCTCCCTTCATTCTCTTCCTTCAAGACCCTTTCCTGGAAGGTCCAGCTCCTTGGCTTCCCGCCACCCCATCCTATAAACTGTATTTTTGTGTAAACTTGTTACTCAGTAAGTGAGTAAATGGGTGTGTCTATTTGGATAAAAGTCCTTTTGTGGTTTGTAACCGATGGAGCAGAAGCCAGACAGAGAAGGGAGAGGTCCGATTTTTGAGGTCTTTGGAAACAGACTGTGAGGGAACCATGCTGGAGGTGACTTAGTTTCATATTCTTATAAACAAGCCATAGACATGAGATGTATAATGAGATCTCTAAATTAGAAGATGTTGCTAAGCACTTCAGCCCATGATAAAATACTAAGTTGATGAGGATCGACGATCTCATTAGACTGGTATGTTGAGTCCTTGGGAATTGTGTTAATGTGTTTTTAAAAAGAGGACACATATTTGAAAAATAAGAGCAATGAAGGGATGATGGATTATCTGAAGCTGGTTTAGCTTGTTCAAAAAACCAGTCTGTCCTCCACTGTTGAATAGGAAGTTGAAGTTCCTAAGTCTGACAGTGTTTGACATGCTTTTTACATATAAGTATATTTCCTAACTTCTTCTGACAAATATTCTGAGGATAATAGGTAGAGAATAAGTATCCACCCATTAGGAGGCAACCTTTTTTTCATGAGGGTCCATCTGAGAAAAATTTTTAAATGTTTGGACTTCATTTAAAAAGGGAATATATATATATATATACACACACACACATGCATATATATGTATATATATATATATATATATATATATATATATATATATACATACTCACATGCACACACACAAGCACCATCAGGAAACGTAACATCTACAATGATAATAAAGCATTAAAAAATAATTTTCCTGATATAAGAATTTCATACAGTGAGAACTAAAATTTTCAGAAACAGCATATATGATTTGTACACATTCCAATATCTTCTTAAAATTCTGGTCTTTTGAACACATTTTATGTGAGAAGAGAATTGGGGTGTGGAGTAGAAGCCGGCTGGGGGGCATAAGTCATGGTTTAGAAAGCAAAGTGCGAATAAACTGGTCATGGACCAGGAACGATAAGCAACAGCCTGTCACCACTGCCAGTGCAGCAGCAGGCTGTCCTGACGGCCAGGACTACGGCAAGGCAAGTGAGGGACTCTTCTCATGGGCACCAGAAACACTCAGTAACCAAAAGAAGTCATATTTGAAAAATTCAAACCACAAACTATGGGCTGGCTACCTGCGTTTGTAAATAAAGTTTTATTGGAGCAGTATGGGCATCATGTGGATGTTTGCTGGAAATGAAGAATCACAGGCCCACCCCAGACCTTCAAACTCATAATCTTCCTTTTGACAACATTGGCAGCTGTCAGTGCCCAACAAAGTCTGAGGACAGCTCCAGGAGACGTCAAGGCCAGCTAAGCGGACGTGTGGCTGCTCCAGGCAGGCCAGTGAGTTCATGCCTTCAACTAAATATTGGTTCAGTATTATTTAACATTTACTTAGCAGAGACAAAAAGAAATTGATTTTTTTCTTAATCAAAATAGATGTCTCTATATTCCATATAAGGCAATTCATTACATGCATTGAATGTAACATAACACTTAAATTTCCTTTTTATTTCACATTTTTAAAAATATATATTTTATTGATTATGTCATTACAGTTGTCCCAATGTTTTCCCCTTTGCCCCCTCCACCCAGTACCCCCATTTCCTCCAGCAATTCACCCCCTTAGTTCATGTCCATGGGTCATGCATATAAGTTCTTTGGCTTCTCCATTTCCTACACTGTTCTTAACATCCCCTGTGTATTTTGTACCTACCAACTATGCTTCCTAATCCCTGCACCATTTCCCTCTTTCTCCTCCTTCCCCCTGCCAGCTGATAACCCTCCAAATGATCTTCATATCTATGATTCTGTTTCTGTTCTGCTTGTTTGCTTAGTTTGTTACTTAGATTCAATTACTAATCATTGTGAATTTATTGCCATTTTAATGTTCATCATTTTATCTTATTTTTTAATATAATTCCCATTAATATTTCATAGAATAATGGCTTGGTGATGATGAACTCCTTTAGCTTTACCTTGTCTGGGAAGCACTTCATCTGCCCTTCCATTCTAAATGATAGCTTTGCTGGATAGAGTAGTCTAGGTTGTAGGTCCTTGCTTTTCAACACTTTGAATATTTCTTGCCAGTCCCTTCTAGCTTTTAAAGTTTCTTTCATGAAATCAGGGGACAGTCTTATGGGAATTCTTTTGTAGGCGCTGTGTGGGGTAGGGATTGGAGAGGGAACAATGCCTCTGCCTGTCCTCCGGAGTTTTGCTGGAAAGGGAGCTGTCCCCCAGCACTCACCCTGTTGCCAGTCACTTCACTTTCTCCCTGTATGCCAGCTGTTTCCCTGGGTCTGTGTGAGTCCTAAGACTGTTGTGGGCCCTTTAAGAGGAGTCTCTTAAGAATCCTGCAGTTTCTCCCGCTGCCCCAACCCCACCGGTTTTTACAGCCACCTCTCCACCTCTTCACGTCTCTCCATGCTTCTCCGCGTCTCTGTCCTACATGTCTGGATGATGGCAGCTTCTTTAAATTCTTGACTGTTGGAATTCCACACAGCTGGATTTTCCAATCCTGGGTGATATTTGTTTTGTAGTCTAGTTATAATTTTTGCTGTAGTTGTATGAGGAAGTAAGGCGTGTGTATGCCTCCATCTTGACTCATCACTTGTCTATAACCAGATAAGTCCTTCGCACACGAAGTACATGTAAATATAATTGAGCATTCTTATTCAAAATATATTTTACCCTGGCTGCTGTGGCTCAGCAGATTGAGCGTCGGCCTGCGAACCAAGTGTCGCTGGTTCGATTCCCAGTCAGGGCACATGACTAGGTTGCACATCAGGTCCCCAGTTGGGGGCGTGAGTGAGAGGCAACCACACAATGGGCCTAAAGATTTACAGCAGTGGTTTCAGCTTTGGCTGCAAATTGGAATCACCTGGAGAGCTCTTAAAACTGATAATGCTGGGCTTCAACTCCAGAGATTCTGAGTCAGTGGGTGTGAGGTGCAGCTGGACATTGGGGTTTTTAAAATCTCCCTGAGTCATTTCAATGTGCTGCTAAGGTTGATATGGATTCCTTGTAGTGAAAAAGTGGATATATATGAATTAACCTAATGCATACATACATATATATATATATGTATTAGTCAAGATAATAAAATCTATAAATATGTGTATGACCCTAGACAGCCTAGACAATATGCATATGTATAAGTACACATATATATTTATAAATATAATAAATACAAATAATCCCAAAATATCAGTGGCTAATGCAATAAAGTTTGCTTCTTGTGATTGTAATTGCATACATATGTTGTGTATATGTGTGATTACATGTATGTACCCAGGTATATGTATATATGTGTATTATATATGAGGTCTGTTCTGAAAAACTAGCCATTGTTAATATACCGAGAACAGTTTGCATGACATTGATATAACCTGGCAGCCAAGGAGAGAGGACTGGAATGCATATGCGTGAACAGTGACAACTTCACTGTACTGGTCAGTGGGGGCAGTAGGCACCATTGAGTGAGCATGTGTGCTGTGTGGCCATCACATTCAAAACGAGCGAGTAGAGCAACGTACCTGCATCAAATTCTGCATTAAGCTTCAACATTCCTCTGCAGAAACTATTCAGATGATTCAGAAGGCTTTTGGGGATGTCGTGATGAGGGCAGCACAAATAGAAGCATGACACAAACACTTCAAAGATGGTTGAGAATCTGTTGAAAGTGACCCACATTCTGGAAGGCCTGCAACAAGCAGGACACCTGAGAATGTTGAACGTGTGTGGGCTGCAATCAGCAAAGATCAGTGACTGACAGTGTGGGAACTAGAAGCTGATCTGGGGATTCCAAAAACTACTGCATCAGAGATTTTGATGCAGAACCTTGGTATGAAATGCGTCATGGCAAAATTTGTTCCGCAGCTTCTGCTACCAGAGCAGAAGAAATAGTGTGCTATATTTGCTAATGACTTGATTCAAACCAGTGCTAATGAACCAGATTTCCTCAAGAAGGTCATAACCGAAGATGAATCGTGAGCCTACGGCTATGATCTGGAAATGAAGGTCCAGGCATCCCAATGGAAGTCACTGGATTCTCCACCCCCGAAGAAAGTATGGCAAAGTTGCAGCAAGTTCAAGACCATATTTACTCTGTTTTTTGATTGGGAAGATCTTGTCCATCATGAGTAAGCCCATCATGAGGAGTACTACCTTAACGTTCTTCATCTGTGGAGAGGTGCTATACAATGAAAACAGCTGTAGCTATGGGCAACTGGTGATTGGCAGCTTCATCATGACAATGTGCCCACTCACGTCTCGTTTCTGTAGGCTAGACACTGGCTTCATTCACCTTTGTCCCTAGTGCTACATGCAGGTAGCACAAGGAAAGTGCTCAAAAAATAGTTGTTGAGAAAAACAAAGAAAAAGGAGAGGAAGGGGTCACATAGAGAAGAAATGGGTTTTCCTATTTTCACTTGTATTTTTACCTTTCCTAATCTCAGGCTCTGATCCATTCAACACATGTTAAGTGCCGGCTATGTGCCAGGCACCAAGCTGGGCAATGAAGCTATGAGGACAAAGCAGAGTCTTGCCATCAGAGTTCTCCTGTGACACGGGAGAGGCAGAAGTGGGTGATAAACTCACGATGAGCATGAGGTGGGGGAAGCAGGGAGCTTGAGGGCTGAGCAAGGTCTGGCTCATTCTCTCCCTGGGCTTCACCTGGGTGCTGGAAGAACAGAGAGCAACCTAGATCTTGAATCAGAAATGTAGTTTGTAACTTGACAGGTTCCTATTTTGCTCTCATATATTGTATCTTAGTTGTTCTTTGGGTCCACACAATGAAGTGAGTACCTGCTCTGTCATCAGAATGTCTGGGGTGTTTAGTCTCAGTTCTACCTCTTTAAGGTGAGAGACCTTTGGCAAGACAATTGAACTCATAAACAATGAACATTATAATTACCCAAGATTGCGGTGAGTTTCAGATGGACTCTGTTGACAAATGATTTTCACACTAGAGGCGTTAGATTTAAAAGATATCTACATCTATCTGTCTACCTATCTATCTATAATCTATCTAACCATCATAGCCAATACTTATCCCTGTAGGGAAGGTGTTATTATTAACCCCAAAATACTGATGATGAGAAAAAGATTCAGACACATCAAGGGGTTGCCCTGGATGAATAACTTAGAAAGGGAACTAAGGGTTGAACAGTGTTCTGACCTCAGATGTCCTAAGTGGTAGAAATCTGGGCTGGGTGCTCCTGAGGACCCCAGGACCAGACTGAACTCTCAACAAACTTTCTTAACAAGACAATAAAAGACAAAAGTCTGTGAACCAAGAATCACAGACCCTGAGAAAAAAATACTTGAGACCAAGAGCATTAGTTTTTAGGAATGGTGCCCCAGCTTCCACGTCCTTTCCCAGGGGACATGAGGCCAGTGTGGGTGGGCACAATCAGGAACCATTTGCTCCTGAGAAGCCTGTTCTGCAGCAGACTAACTCTCAGGCTTACTGCTCACTGTGAATTACTCACAAGAGAGCCTGCTATGGGCAACCTACAGTCATGGAGGAAGCACCTGCCTGGAGGAGCTTGTAACCCTACCTGGAATCCTTGGAGTTGGGTCACAGGACTGCCTGAGGGAAGTGCAGTGAATATGCCGAAGGGCTATAATCTGAAGACAGAAAAGCTGAACAACACATGACGGTGATTTTATGTAGTTATGTAGCAACAAAAATACACAGACACAAACTCAATCTAGCCTGCCAGGCCTTTGAAATTCTGACATGTCAATGTCCCATTAATCTTTCTTGATAGGTCTGGTCCTCTACCTGGCAGAGCTGTTGGGGACACTGGAGCAGAGCTCACCATGCAGACACAACAACACAGGCCTGTGACCTCTTTCTGTTAATAGCTGGTGGGCCCCCTGGGATGCGTGATTATCATCAGGATGTTTTCAAATGTCTCCATTTCCAGTAGAAGCAAAAGCGAATCATTCAGGTTTGATTTAATTCTCCCCCAGAGAGAATTTTCTGTTAAAAAGGAAACAGACCTCTTCTGATTTCTGCAACTCCCAGCACAGCTGCAAAGCACACGTCAGGTGGGATATGGAAGTTACCCAGGAGGTGCTGAATGGAGCAGCTGCCCTCTGCTAAGCTCTGAACCTAAGGTAGGATTTTAGAAACACTGAGGCGATGCCTTCTAGCTGACACTATAAGCAACCCCTGAGGCAAAAAGGAGTGGAGAGGGGTGAATGCTGCATTTATTTATGAAATGGAAATAGTTACAAGGATCAAAAATAACAATGCATATTACTTTACGTGGCACAAAAATGACAACGGATAGAGAGCAAAGAGTTGAGCTATGACATCATTCAATTAAAGAGGATGCACCTTCCACTGCCCAAGGGTAAAAATGAAACTGACATCCATTTGTAGAGGCCGTAATTCAGGCTTGAATCAAGGATGCAAAACAGCCCATGTCCTAAAAAGAGGTTTATGATTTCGTCTGCCAAAAAACCCATTTTGGATTCATTAGCAGTTAGTAGGAATAACAGATTTTGTGATATTGCCAGGTCCTGCCAAATGTATGTCGGATGTCAAATGTACAAGACCATCATGTTTACACAGACAGTTGTGAGAAAGTCAGAACCTTTCATTGAGACCCAACCCCATAAATGAACCCAGTCGCAGATACATATGGAAATTTGCAAAATAAATTTCACAGCTCTTTTTTTTTCTAATTCTAAACTTGGAATAATACTGAGAACCCTTTCCTAACAATACACAATGTTAGGCTCACATTGGGTTTCAAAAAGTATAATGAAGTAAATTAGTTTGCCTTTTTATTTTGAAACAAAGTGTTAATTAAAACTGGCAAAGGGGAAATAACTGTCTTCAGCTACGTATGTGAAAGCTAATCCTTCTCCCAGTAATAATTGCTAGCATTTAAAAGCAATGTCCTTAAACCATTTAATAATTACATTTCTAATATACCTCTAAGAACTATAGTTAAATCAGAATAAAGTGCATTCTGTAGACAAAGCTACCATGATTTTTAAATTTCTAAGAGTTTATAGATACATGACTTTTAAGTATATAATATAGTATCAAATTAATTTTCCTTTATTTTGGCTCATCTAATTTACAAACATGATTTCTGAAGTTTAACAGTATTTGTAATGGCAATGTCCAAAGCAATTTTGGCTGAGTAAAGTGCTATTTGTTGAACAAATATGTAGTTGTTTGTGCAAGTTTAACATTTCACAAGGCCAGCTGAGTTCATTTCAACCCTACTTACAAAATAATTACTGGCAAATGAAATGGGTTGGGGGTAGAGACGAGACGTTTGCAAGCTTCTCAGAGATTTACAAAACCAAGTTCTTCAACCACTGAAAGTAAAGTTGAAAGGTGACGAACAAAAGGTACAGGTTTAAGTCTCAGGATTATAAGGGTTCCAACAAGAGGAATATTTACAATGGAACAATGAGGAAAATGTTTTGTTGCAGTCAGAAACATGGAAAATATGCCGTTGAAAATTGTTGGCTCTGAAATAAATAAAATCCAGACTGAGACTATTAAAAATATCAAAGTGATCTACTATGTGCCAACTCTATTTTCTTCTGTTGTTTGTTATAAAGAAAATCCGTTACTGAATATAATGCAGTTCTGGTTAAATTATCAAAGACATTTTCCGTACATGCAAGCTGTCGTTTACCATATGCTATATATTCTTCTCGAACAATTTTAGTACACTTCCATCATAGAACCATAGGCACAGAGTTAGAAGGAAATTTTGAGTCACAATTTTAACTTCCTTACCAAGGTACAAATCCTTTCCAAAATAGTCATTTGACTCATCTCTGTTGAGCACCTATTATGAGCAAGATTTTTTGGATGGCAAAATAAGAGATATAAAAAATACTTTAAGACGTTCAGGTAGAAGAAGGCATCCTGTCCATTAGCCGACATTATGTCTGGACTGAAACCCTCCAGCTAGTGACGGGGAAGTCACCACATCACAAGGAAACCTTTTTTCTCTGAGGGTAGCTCCGTAACTAGGCAGGTATGTGCTGAACTGGGCTCCACACCAACTGACCCCGGTTTTGTCTCCCAGAGCATACCTGCTCCATCTTCTTTAGCTTAGTTCCTTTTAGATTTGGAGAGGACTTGTCTGTGTCCTGCTTGCAGCAATCTCGTTTACCTTTATTTTTACTACTTTACTTGTCTGGCCTTCGGGATTATAAAAATCATTCCAATAAAAATCATTTCATATCATTTGAATGAGCTTCGTTGTTAAATATTCAATATTGCACTTAAAATAAAACTGCATTTTCAAGTTATGACATTCAGAAAACAAGAGCTATAGCCTTCAATTGGATTCAGTTTGGAATTATCCCTTTGTAATTAGACTAGCACTGACTAACAACAGATGTTTAGGGGGAAAGGAGGGCTGGGACCCCTAAGGCTTGCCAACACTGTGTATATTTGAGGGGAAGGGGCGTGATAAATCTTTTGTAATGAAATGCATGTGCTCTGAGACAGCGACTAAACTTGATATTTTAAAGTGCTTAAATCTAGTAGTTTAAAAGTCACTGGAATAATTAGGTCATGTTTTAAAAATAATGCTACAATCTAAATTTCTTACTGGTGAGACATAATGTGTCTTCAGTGAACTATAAAACAAAGGAGTGACTCAAATATGTTAAGATTCGCTTATAGAGGTTATACGTCTGGCACCTTTAGAAGCTGTAAGTAACAGACCCTGGATAATTCAAATTCAAGAGACTTTCTTTAGCCTCCAGATGGCCCCTCCAATCCCACATCCATGCAAGAACACAGAGCCAAGGGGAACACTGAACAAAGAAGAGACTGTTTTATTGTGACATTTATGACATGGACCCCTTGTTGACAAGAATGACCGAGGGTAATCTTGGCAGGTTGCACAGGTGTGATGAAGGATGCACTGGTCCTCCGGCTGCTGAGGCTGTGTCCTGGTCCTCCCAAGCCTCCATGCACGTGCAGGCCAGTCACCGAAATTTCAATACCATTTGGTGTACACATTTAACAAGTCTTTGGTCTTAATAAGCACCATTACAAACCCTCATATTAAGGGCATTATTATTCTAGTTTATAAATGTTTCAATGATAAAAAATAGCATGATTACAGTATACACACACTTAATTTACATGTAATGTATTATACTCATAATTGAGATAAGCTACTGAACTAACTTTGGTTGATTGAAATTAATGAAGTATTTGAGCTGAACACTTGTAATTTGGTTTCTAAGTTGTGTAAATATTACAGTGCATTTATGATCTAGTTTGAGAATTTACTAGCACCAAATAGATATCAGAAATGGCCAACCTAGTACTTTTATTTGGAGAAGCAAAGTTTAAAAATCTGAAAACATAGAACAGTCCATCAATTGAAAGCACATTCCTGTACGTCTGTTGAAAGGATGGTGCATGCGCGTGAATGGCCCACCCCCCCAATGGAAATACACATCCCAGTTTTCAAGAATTAACACATATTGACATGGTAGCTTAGCTACACACACGAGAAGCCTGAGAAAGTGGTTGTTTTGAAGTAGGGTAATCACCTGTACCTTGCTTTCATAATACAAGAATAGTGCTTATATATAGAAATTGATGTGGTAAAAGATTGTACCTATGATATAAAATTCTGATTGGGGGAAAAATTCAGTTCTACCTAGCTATCTTTGTTTTTTAATTATTTGGTCTCTGGATGGTGAATTAATGAAGCAAAATCTGAATTTTCATCTTCAGATTATCACCCAGTTCACCACTGAGGTAGTCTTTGTCATATTTATCTTCTAGCTGATTAAGTTCTTTCTTTTTATAAAGAGGAGTACTGCTGATTTGTAATGAATAGGTTCCAGCCACTGGCTTCTTCTTTGTGAAGTGGAGGTAGCTGATCCCTTCCTTTTGGTTGATTTTAAAGAAGCCATTTTCATTTCCAGATTCAATCAAGTATCTGTTGTGATTTGTCAGAGTTGTAAGAGCTGGAAGGAGTTCTAGGATTCGGACCTTGTTACTGATGTGGGAAATATTGAAAGAGAACATGGCTGCCTTCTCAACATCCCAACTGGCAAGACTCACGTTGGCTTCTATCTCTGGTTGATCCTGAAAAGACACATAGCAACGTGTTAAATATACCACTTATTCTCCAAGGTTACAAAAAGTGACTCGGCTCTCACACTAATACAACTTTCTTCTCAGGTTTATAAACTATATTGAAAGGGCGTATTCATAAAACACTTTGTTTAAACCATCAATGTGTTCAATTGGTACATATTTATTATATTAAAAATATTAAACTTATGCCAGAATAAAGTCAAGTTGAAATCACTTGTATTTAGAGGTCTTTTAATGCAGAGGGAGGGGTCTCAGAGTGTGCTCCCCCGGCCAGCAGCATCAGCATCAACTGGGAATCAATTAGAAATGCAAATTCTTGGTGCCACCCAGGACCAACTGAACCACAAAGCCTGGGGGTGTCTCTCAGAAATCCATTTCAACAAGCCTTTGAGATAATTTAGATGCACACTCAAATCTGAGAACCACTGCTTTAATGGATTATTTTCTTTCCAAAGACTTATCTCATTTCCCAAACCACAGCGGATGCGTGGCAGCACGGATGCTAAGAAAGAACCAGTCAATTTCAATTTTGTTCATGGATGCAAAACCATTTCCTCCGAAGGACACACCTATGAACCTACTTCCTGACTCTGATGATCTGCTAATATTCAATGCTTTACACCTGGCTTCTTGCTTGCCTCTCTGGGACCAGATGTGCTGGATTCCCCGGGCCAGGAGCCAGAGGCCTGGGTGAATATCTGTGCATTTCTGAGTTGACTGAAAGGCTGCAGCAGCCGCAGGCAAAGAAAACCAGGCTGCCTGAGCTCCATGTTGTTTTTGTCTAGCATCCAAGTTCCCTCACACTCCACATGGCTCTTTTCAAGAGAGGAGCCTCTAGTTTCAGAATTTGGCGTCCCCATGTAGGGAGCACTAACTATGTCACTTCGCTATTCTGCCCACTTGCTGTTCTGGTTCAGACCTTGTCCTTTCAGCAGGCTTTGGGGAGGTGTTTGGCTCTCTTTTTGGCGAGACAGAGGAAATGAGCAAGTATGTGAAAACCTTTGAATGGCCACTCCCTAAAGGCAGCAAGAAACTCCAGAGAGCCCCACAGACGTGGGTAAAATGCAGCCTAGAGCTCAGGGAATGTCTGGATTTTCTCCCCAGGGAGCCTTTTCTCACTTTGGAGTATCCTTGGAGGAAACCACAGGAATGTGGAAAGCCTTTCTGCAATAGGAGACATCAGAAGAAACCACTTCTGACCCACCTCGATGTTGATGGCATCTGTTCCGTTTGCACTTCTCCGTTTCCTGCCCCGTTTGGGGTAGCCGTTGATCTTACATTCATAGCAAGCCTCTGGGGAGAGTGAATTGTCATCCATTTCTCCACTGGCAGGTGGCTCTGGGCCTCCTCGGCTCATGCTGATTCCAGAAACACAGTGTCTGTGGTAGAAAGTAGCACAGACATTTGTCATTAGAAGTGGGCCATAGGGAGGTGGCGTGAGAGTTCTGGTGAAGCTTGGACCCTGCTTGGTGACATTCAGCCCTTGACTATATGTCCCTTGGATGATTGGCTGGCTCTGAGAAGCAGAATAAAGTCCTCTGTGGTTGACCTCTAATTCCCAGTTCCCTGAGTTTACTGACTTTTCTCTCATCTCTCAAGGCCCTATTTTGCATATTGATTTGCCCCTTCATCCCCCAAACCTAATGTGGCAGGTGATTTGCTGTACTTATGCTGGGGAAGGGACATGGAGTGGAAGTGAGAAGAAGAGGGAATGAGGAAAGACCATGTGATTTGGGAGGTTAAATAAAAATGTCTTCTTTTTATGAAATAGGCTCCATGGGAGTGAGAAAGGTATAAGACATCACTGTTCAGTTCCTGTCCTCTTCCCAGTTAACGAACACCATCACTGCCACCTTCGTTTCCATCACCACCACTATCATCACTCTTCATAATTCCAGCTTCTGAGCAATCGCTCCTATTATTTGACCTCTCACTTGGGTTGAAGCTAATGAAGAAAACTCCAGGTGATACCTGAGGCTGACTTAGAAATACATTGTGAAGATATGCAATGTATAAAATACATGTCTCAGAACTTGTCCAACTGTGGGAAACTGTTTCAAGTCATTCAAAACCACTGGGGCCTTTGGCTCTGACTCATGTGAGGCTGGACAAACAAACCCATTGCCCAAGAGAGAACTAGTTCAGCTGTTTTTCTTCGCCTTTCAGTTATCAAAGCCAAGTTATGGAGGGAGGCTTGCATATTTCACCTTATTTTCTTATTCTGCTTACTATTTCATAGGCCACTTGGAATGTATTTACTAGGCTCCCTTTTCAAAACGTGTTGAAATATCTGAATGATTCTAAAAGAATCTTTATTTTGGGGCCTGGTACACTCTAGTGATTCATAGAGAAGCCAAAATTGTTATAAACGGGTAGATCTCTATTGATGGGTCAAAATGTAGAATAAATATTATTTATCTCTTTTTCTTTATTAGTTGGCCTACTCTTTATAACCCATCTTCCTTTATGCCCTTAAGATTCACTATACAATGTCAATGAGCAGAATATTTTAAAAAATATTTTCCAGCAGTTTACTGGATCATACTATTTTCTGCAATTCTGCCAGAGCCCAATACATTTCCTTTCCTCTTTCTTCACCTTGTAATATGAAATGTATAGAAACATTAAAATTTGACAAAATGAGCCCTGGCCTGCTGGCTCAGTTGGTTGGAGGATCATCCCATGCACCAAAAGGTTGTGGGTTCGATCCCTGGTGAGGGCACATACCAAGGTTGTAGGTTTGCTCATCAGTCAGGGCTCATGTAAGAGGTAATCAAGATGTAGCTTTCTCACATCAATGTTTTCCTTTCTCTCTCTCTCTCTCTCTCTCTCTCTCTCTCTCTCTCTCTCTCTCTCTCTCTCTCCCTCTCTCTCTCTCTCTCTCTCCCTCTCTCTCTCTCCCTCGCCCCCTTCATTCTCTCTCTCTCAAATCAATAACTGCATTCTCGGGTGAGAATTTTTAAAAAACGGATGAAATGGTAACTGCTCATCTTGTGTGTGTGTGTGTGTCTACGATCACACAATGACTCAGCTATAGAAAGGCAAACCCCAAATTTGCAGGCTTTGGTTCCTTTCTCGGGATGCCTCTCCAATATTTCATATCCCTGGAACACCACTTACACGAAATGTGACTACAAAGCCCCACTGGCCAGAAGCCAGTGTGGAGTGTCACAATTTTTTGCTGGGAAAATGGTTCTGGCATTAAACTTATAAAGAATGAGTCTCCCGAGAGCTGACACAGACATCTGGGAACCTGCGTCCTATGGCTGGCACTCTGCATGTTTCCCATGAAGCATTCTTTTACCTTCAAGTCTATGCAGACCCAAAATGAATCGCTTGATATTTGTGTCAAGAAATCGAAGACCACTAAATTAACAATTTGACAAATACATGTATGTAAATGTGAAATATATAGCTTTGTGTGTGTGTGTGAGGGAATATATATGTGTATGTATATTTAATGTCTGTGTGTCCCTAATTAAAAAGTTAAAATTTGAAATCCTTCACAGAATAGCCAAAACTCGACAGACATTCAATTCTCGATGAACTCAGCATGGAAAAAGACCTAAACTTTGAAAAGCTACCACCAAATTTTTAAAACATTGAGTAAAATAAAAAGAGGTCTTCCCTGTCCCAACTCACACACATACGATGCAGTGAAGTATTTTACCCGGAAAATATAATAACTATTTTAATTCTCATTAGAATACTCTTTTGGTAACTTTAATGTAAATTGAAGTCCAGAATGTAAAACATACTTTAAAACTCTAAAGGACCTCATAGAACGAATCTTTTTGATTTATCCTAACAGGAATTGGACAAGAAGGCATTTTAAGTTCAGATAGAATCCTGTTTGCCCAGGAAGAAAGTGCATCAATGACAAGCTACGTGAGCCCAGCTCTTCTATGGGTCAGCCGCTGTGTCCCCTAAGAAATGAGTCACTTCCCAACAAGATGTGAAAATTGAGAGAACAAGAGAGACAAGTCATCTACTGAGGTCTTCACAATGCACTTTCATTATTTTGTTTGACTATAAATTTCTAGATATCTAGATGTCCCCTTTCAAATAAAATAACCTAACACTTCTGCAGAGCTAACTAAAATTAACTCAAGGATTATAAAATGTATAATTCTCCTCATGAGAATAGGTCATTTTGAGTTAAATACACTTAATTTTATTACAAATGAGAGAGTTTCCAACCAGGACCACAAATAGCAGTGCTTACCCTTGGCCAATCCGGAAGTAACCTGGCGGACAGCCACACAGGTAGCCGCCCTCTGTATTGGAACAGCCGTAACTACAGGGGGCCTGTGAAGAGCCACATTCGTTGATGTCTTGGCACCCTCCACTGAACTGCTCGTACTGGAAGCCGGTGGGACACATGCACTTGTAGCTCCCCAGAGTGTTGTGACAGGAGGCTCCCCCGCAAATGTGAGCACTGAGGCATTCGTTTTCATCTGCAGGAAGAACCAGAAGACAAGGCAATGTGATCTCAGCCCAAGGTTTCTATTGAGGAGTCTGGGTCAGGCCACTTGCTGCTGGCCAGCTGGCCCTCAGCTAGGCTCTCAGGAGGGTAGGGCAGGTAGAGGTGGCTGGGATGAGGAGAGGAAAAAGAAAAGATATGGATGTGGACATGCACTTTTATCATGTGGTGAACAACTGTGGTTGACAAGGTGAGATGCACCAGGTGGAGTGCATGAGAGGATGGCATTCTGAAGACGAACACGAGCACCCCATTAAGAATATGGGGCTGGTTCGTAGCTGAGGTTCAGGGTTCCGGGTGGGAGGGAAAGAAGGAATCATGCAGTCCTCTGTGCAATGGTATGACTTTCTCCAAAGCGAAGACCAACACGTTCCTGGAGGCCGCTCTCCTAGTCCTCCTTTTTCAGGATATGCAGGGCTGGTAAGGGCTGGCGTCCTGCAAAAAGTGTCTGCCCCCCTTAGATTTCCTTCTCAAAGATCTGTAAAAGCCCCCCACCCCCCACCCCCGGTGCCTGTCCTGGGGATGAATAGTATCATTTGGTATGTCTGCTCCCATCTCTGAATGGGCCCCCCTTATCCAAACCAGCCTCCCATCCAGAGAGTCTGGGTCATATCTAAAGCTAAGTATAGCTGGAAGAGATTTGTGCAAACTTTGCAAACAATGATTCTAGAAAACCCACAAGAGAGACAGATGGTGCAGATTGGCTACCCACAGGGACCTGCCAAGTCTGATAATAATAAACAGGAAAAGAAAATCTAACTTTGAAAAAATAAAGTGGAAGGGAGAAAACCTTGAGTTTCTCATTATTTCTAATTTATACTTTTTGGAAATATCCAGTATATTTTTGTAGACCTGCCTCCATCGGGCAGGTTGGAAGCTTGCTGATGAGACCGTTGTTAATCTCTGCAGCCCATTTTCAGGCAGATGTTCATTTCAATGCAGGTAAATTGGCCTTTTCTTCACTCAGCAAACATCAATACTTCCAATGAAAGGGAGGAGGGAAAAGGTCATTCACATTTATTAGAGGTCTGCGTTCTGACAGACCGGATACTAGGTACTTCACATTCATTTCTTTCACCTCCCTAACAATCCCCGAGGTGGGTATTACCATCCCTGTTTTACAGATGAAGAAAGTGAGGCTCAGAAAGCCCCCCTGTATCTCCCAGTAGCGGCAGCGGCAGGGCGGAACGCACACCCAGGGCTGAGTGGCTCTGACAGCCGAGTGCTTTTCTTGATGCCACGATGTTTCTCGAGAGACTCGCCTCCATGTAAATTGGTACATCCTTCCTCCTTTAACTAGCCTTACCTTATTTGCTACACGCAGAAAACTTTAAATCTTAGAAATGTCTTTTCATTCATTTATAAAGAACAAGATAGAATGCTTCTAAAAAAATACCTGTCTTTTTAATTAGGAAAACAGGTGAGTAAAAGTGCCGGGGGCAGTGTGCTTACATATACAGGTGTGGCCGAATCTAGGCTTACAGGTGTGAGTATGTGAAACACAGTTTATTCTTGTGTCATTATTTATTAATTATTGTGTTATTTTCCATATGAACAACTGTAAACTTAATTTTGCCCACCCCTGTATATATAATGTTCATATTTCCTTCCTTCCTCTCCCTTCCTTCCCTCCCTCTCTTCCTTCCTCCCTCCCTCCCTCCCTTCCTCTTTCTCTCCCTGTCTCCTTCCCTCCATCTTTCCTGTGTCTGGTTACAGGGAGGAGTAGATACACAATTAGAAAGTCATTCACTGAGTGGCCTGCTATGACCCAGTGCCTGGCTCTGAGTCTGTTTGAGGATCCTTTATATCCAAGGACTCTCCAGTACCCACTCAAGGTTGCCTAGGCTCCAAGGCTCCTAGAACAGAAATAATGAACTATGCCATTGTCTGTGTTCTCTTCCCCATATTTTAAATTAGACATGAGGTGTGCAATAGAGACCAATGGAGACTGTGGGCACCAAAGAGTGAATGAAGAACCGAGGGTGTGTACTTTGGTGGAGAGACCACCCTTCAGCTGGATGTCTCCTCCTTGCCCCTCCATGTCCATTGCCAGACTTTCCATCTGCTCTCGGTCCCAGGAGGCTCAGCTGTATACATTGTCGACAGGCTCCTCTCCCTTGTCCTGTGCTTTTGGTTGGGCTCAGCCATTTGTTTCCTGTTGGGATTATGGCTGATGAAATCTCTACTGCATCGGTAGGTATATGTGAGGAAAGACCCGTCAATGTAGAGCTTAGATTTATTCTGCTTTTTCCCTCGCTAAGATGCAGAAATAGAATCAATGGCTAAAAGTTAGAGGAAGGAAAAGTTCATCCTCTATGAAAAAGACATTTCTAAGAATTAAAGTTTTCTAGATGGGCCTACCTTGGGAGAAAGTGAGTGTCCTTCAAGGTGGTATTTAAGTCAAACTCAGATGACCAAGGAGGTAAGAGAAGGATTTGTATGTTCAGAATAAGGTCAGACTAGATCATCTCTGCAGTTCTTTTTAACTTTGAGCATCTATCTGCGTTACTACAAATACCTATTCAGGTCAAGAATTCTCCCCCTCCCCTTTCACATTCTTTCCTATTTATTTTACATTTTTTTCCTCCCAGAGAATAAAAAAGAGTTTAAATTAAACTTGCTTATCTGGGTTGGAGAGGTGGAATGGAGTGGAATTAAGATAAAAAACTGACAAATGATCAATGTTTACAGCTTGAAAATACTCTGTGCTCTCCCCCTTTTTTCTTTAAATCAATGTACAAACACCACAATTTGTCTAACATGCTTTTTCACTTTTCCTGACGTTTTTCATCCTGTGCGCCCAGGAGCAAATGGCTCCACAAGGAATTTTTCTGCACTCCAAAATCTTTGTTTTATTCTTTCAGTTGGTACTTAAATTGGTGAGCATTTTGTTCTTTTTTTAAAAAAAGAGACCATTCTAATGTTACTGAAACAGCCTTAGAGTCTCCAAAAAATACTCCTTGGAAGCAGATTGAAACCTACCCATCTTATCCTCTAAAATCAAAGGTTTCTGGCCTTTGACTTGCATAGTATGTGTTAACTGTGGCATGAAGGAAGGACTTTTAGGAGAATTCCAAAATGTAAGATAGACTTTCTTTTACTCATCTTTCTCTAGGTCAAAACTGGTTAACTTTGACTCCAACTGGAAGCTTGATATTTCTTAGAAAGCAATGAAATCCAGTGGCCCCTAGTTCCAAAGCCATCCAACCTCTCAGAGTGAACTTTATGCTTCCTAAATGGGGCTAGTTCAAGAGATATGCTCTGCTCTACATGGCTCTGGGGAAGCCATCCTCACCCAAGGCCACACTCATTCTGGATAACCAGAATATAATTCTCAAGAATTCTGAGCCCAGTTTGGACTGGTATCTTCTGGGCATCAGAAATTCCCAAACCTCTTTTTCATCTTAATCAACTTATATAACTCCCAGGCAGGAGTGATCTTCATGGGGCCAAAGTAGAATCCCTGAGCAACTAGGGCAGACCTCTAATACCCAGGAGTGAGAGTAGGGACTGGAGGGTAAGCCCCGGAGTGGTAGACCTTGCATCTCTTATCCTTTCCCCACAGCTCTAACTTCATTCAAGGAACCTACAGTATAATAAGGGCAGACACTACAAGCTCACTCTGACAGTTCTGTGCACAGTGACAGAATCTGGTGATTAAAATCCAAGACCTCCCTGAGCTGATGATAATGAAGGCATTTTTATTAAAACCAGATAGCTGGTCAGCAAAATGTACAGACTAAACTCCTCTGGCACTGGGGTCATTTTTGCCAACCCTACTCACTTCTGCAAAACTGTCTTGTTAGGAATCAAACCAGATGAGAGAGACACAATTTTCATAAACAAAAACACACCAAATGATGTGTCTTTGTCTGAAATAAAGTGAAGCATCACAATGCAGAGTAGCCACCTCCAGTCCCCCAACCCAGAAACAGGAATTCTCTTCACTTTGCTAAGGAGGACTCTGTACCCAACCGTGTGGCAGCTAGAACAGGTCACCCAAGTGCCACACTTTCAGTGCAGTGAAAAAATAAGTGACTGTGATGCTTGAAAGGCAGCCCTGCATCAGGGCTCTCGTTCCAGACCGGTGGAAGGACAGATTAGTTTCCTCCTTGGTCTTCTGGTCCTCAACAGGAAAAGAACGATCTTGGGCTGCTGGATGGATAAGGGGTCCCTCTAAACTCACAGTGTCTGAATTCTCTGATGTGGGTTAAGAGTTATTTTCCCATGACATTGTGCAATCAAAAATGACATAATTTCAATTTAATGAGAGAGCCTGTGGGTCTCCCTTAATTTTCAAAAGAATTTAGCAATCTTGAAAAAACTTGTTGTGTCTGCTGCTTGCCCTTTGCCCCAAAGATGTGTAGCGCTAAATGGAACCACTTCTGCATCTTCAGGCCAAAAGTTGCACATAATAGCCTCTGGCTGGCTGATATTTTTCAGTCAGAAGTAGGATTTTATTAGCCCCTGATGTGAACAGAAGTCAAGTGTGGGCTGAGGATTGGTGATGCAACAGAAGGGCAGGGGGATATTGGGAATCAATAAGTTGACTTAAAATTTTTCATTTCAATCCCTGGTCAAGTAGCTCAATTGGTTAGAGCATCCTCTCAATATGATATGTTTGTGGGTTCGATCCCCGGTCAGGGAACATGCAGGAATCAACTAATGAATGCATAAATAAGTGGAACAACAAACTGATGCCTCTGTTCTCCCTTTCTCTCTCTCTAAAAATCAATCAATGAAACAAACTTAAACAAATTAATTTCAAATGCCCTGATGTGCACTCCATCATTTTTTTTTCTTAGTTTGCTATTTTGCAAAGGCTGTAACTTCCCTCTGGTTTCCACTAGGTTAAGGCAGTTTTAAATGAGTATCTGTTGCTTCTGTGGTGAGAGTACATTTTCAGAAAGAAAGGAGCATTCTGACTGCCAGGCAGTTCGTCCTGCTCACAAGGGAAGAGTACTTGCCGACACACTGGTTCCACTGGTAGTGCTGGAGGTAGCCCTGCGGGCAGCTGCACCTGTAGCCGCCGATGATGTTCTGGCAGCCGTGCTGGCAGCGGTGGTTCCCCTCACACTCATCCACGTCTGAAAAGGGAGGGAGAGCCGCCTGTAAGCCACGCCCCACTCGTCTCAGGGGCACTCTTGGAAGCAACATTGATACGCATGCCAAAGCAGAAGGCAATTTTAATAAGAATTCTGATCCCTAAAAAACTATTCTATGGGTTTTATTTTTTTTTTTCTGAGCTATGTTTTCTAAATTTATTTTTCAGTTACAGTTGACGTACAGTGTTAGTTTTAGGCGTACAACATAATGATTGGTCATTTACATAACTCATGAAGCAATCACCTCAAAAAGTCTAGAACCTATGGACACCACATGTAGTTATTATAATATTATTGACTATATTCTCTATGTTGTATTTTATATCCCCATGACTGTTCTTATTTTAAAAATTTTTTCTACCACCCAAAACTTTAAAAATGTCTACTCTGCAGGTTTTGATAATTCCAAGAAGAGAAAAACATTCAGATATCCCTGAATGTTTTATTTGTAGTAAAGTCTACAAATAAAAATGAAGAAATTAATGCAAAGTACAAAGGCATTTTATGCATTAGCTGTGTAAATTATTTATATTTGCTTACTTGTGCCAAACTTAGAAACAAAAAAGTATCAATACAAAGGTAAAATGCTTAAAAGATAGTTTAAAATTTTAATCATATATTATCAGAAGTGTTATTCCTCACATGTTTAATCCACATTGGGGGAATCCTTTTATGCCTCTGAATCCAATGACCAGAAAATTAGTGAATAAAATTCAGGAGTCTAGCTATTTTTCTTGACTAGGTCATTCCTTATTAGATCAAATCAGTAACTGGGCAGAAATACCTAGGACAGTCATGTGTTATAGACACAATCAAGCACAGGAGCAAAAGATGGGATCTCTAAGGTATGGGACCTGTGCAAACCAGACAAAACATCTCCCATCCTCAGGTGGGTGCCCGCCCCCCTTGTGTTCAGTTGTGATAGCACATAGAGGACGATGATGAAGGTACTGATAGTCACACAGGCCACCTCACAAGTACCCATGAGCTGGATCAAGCTGAGGACCCTACCCACCTTCACAGCTGGCGCCACTCTGATCCAGTGAGAATCCCCGCTGGCATTCACAGGTGAAGCTTCCAGGGGTGTTCTGGCAAACGCCCTTTGACCCACAGAGGTTGATGTCAGAGGTACATTCATTGTTATCTATAAGAGACAGAGTGGGTAAAAGGGGAGGGGTAAAATTCCTCAAAGCCCTCTTTGTGTTATTTAAAAAGCAGAGAGAGGGATGATTCATTTAGAAAAGACCAAGAAGGGCCTGTAACTTTTCACATGTACATGTTCACATGCACATACACACATGCAGGGACTCCCACTTTCTGTGTGTGTGTTTCTGCCTTATTCTAACAGCAGAACAACTCAAATAGATAGATACCCCCACACAGGGTCTTTTCCTCTCCCACTTACCAATGCAGGCGGTGTGGTGTTGGGTAAAGCCAGGAGGACATTTGCATGCGAAGCTGCCGATGGTGTTAACACACAGGAACTGGCAGTTGTGCTGCTTGGTTGCACACTCATCAAGATCTACAAGAACATGTAAGACAGGCATTGGAATCAAGCACATAGCACAGGTACCTAGCAGCGCCCTAGGAAGCAGCTCCGAGTTTTCATTTCCAGGTCTCAAGTGACCCTGGCCAGAACAGAGCCCCAGCAAACGGCTGGGGTGGGGGTGGGGGGACCCAGGGGCTGACAGTTTGAAAAATACGACGTGGTCTCAATTTAGATTTAAAAATGTAGCTCTTTGCAGGACCAAAGGAAAACCCAATTCCCTTAGGAAACAAATTTCAGATAAGTTATGAAATTTTAAATAAAATATAAAATGAGGAAAAAGACTAGGGATTCTCAAAAATTTCCAGAGCACTGAAAAGATCTATTCAAGTTGAAACATGAAAAGAAATTGAGGCTGAATATTTGTTCACTTAGTTCTTTTCTGTTTGCTGTTTTTATTCTGCTCAAATGAGGTGGTCAACCAAACCAAACAAAACTGGCTCCTTTGTTTAGAGATCCTCTTTTGGATAAAACAAAATTGAGCAATCAGGAAGGAAAAAAAGGAAAGAAAAATACTCATTCCGATAAGCTAACAGCACTTGAAAAAATTGTCTACGGTATTTATCCAACATCATTTCCCATGTCTCCATAAAATCCTCTGCTTTGACCAGGACTCTTTCCTCATTGCTGGAACTTCAAGGTTCATTCTCAACTCCATTGGTATTAATTATGTCAGGAGATGTACAAAGTGTGTTCCAACTTTTAGTTGAATTTTAACTTTAAAAAATCTCTGTAAATTCAGGACCCTTCCACCCTTCCTTCCTTCCTTTCTTCCTGCCTTCCTGGCTTCCTCCCCCCTTTCCTCTCTCTCTCCCCCTTTCTTCTGATCTTTTATCATTGCACACAGAGCTGTGCTTTGAGCTGCAGACCAGTGCCAGTTCCTGGCTGGAATAACATCTTCAGTGGATGGAAAGTGAAAGAACTCCTCCATGTTTTCCCCAGCACTGACTTCTCTGAAAGTGGAGCCAATCCTGTGATCCCTCCAATGCTGGGAGGGCTGCTGCTTCTGCTTTCCTGGTTTCTGCATTATTGGCAGCTGTATGCCTCCTGCCAGCATGGTGTTCTCCCCTCTCTATGACCCCATATGGGCCTTGCTAGAGCACTATCCCATGCTTGCTGAAGCTCACCAGCAAACAGGTGAAGGAGACATCTCAGTGATTTCTTACACTATTTTATAACTATGACACATTCAGAACAGCAACACTGGCTATTCTTACCTCTCTTATCTGGATCCTACCCATCTCTCAGGGGCAAGGGCTGGCCGCACATTCCCCTGGGGCCACCCTTCTAGCCTCTTTCCTCTCAATTTCAAAGTGCACGTATCTGTATCACTCATTTTGCAAGTTAGTCATATATGCCAAGTATGTAGAAGAATTTAGACCTTACAAGCAAAATAGGAGAAAGGGACGTGTGTTGTAAGTGGGTCTATAAAAACCACATAGCTATTTTTTATTCTAAAACCATAAAGAGAATTACTGATGCTTTTAATAATTTGTGAAAACTTAATTACTACCATACATTTAATTTTTAATGTCTTATCTCTTAATTGCTATAAATTTTTGAGGATTTTCTGCCTTCACGGCTTAGGAAAGTATTAGAAATATTTTTGCTTGTTACAGAGAGAAATTCTTCCCCTGAATTTGGTTCTTCATCTACATGAAAACGTTTATGGCTCTGAGTTATAGCCTCACACTGCCCAGAATTCACTGGGAAGCCCAGATGTAAAGTAAGTTCTTTCTGGAGAAGAACAACGCTATGAGCAGCTCTTCATTAAAGATAGTCCAAATTTTTGAGTAGGTCTCTCAACTTCCTCTCTCGAGAATAAGAGGAGCACATAAAATTCGTGTTGCACAGGAGAACCACAGGTCGTTGTCCATTATATTACCAGCTTCTTAACTCTCTCCCTTCCAGCAGACACAGGGAAGCCTAATTCACTCTGCTCTCCACTTCCACCATCCCACCATTTAGCTTCCTTTATTTCCCTTTTCCTCCTTCAAGATTTCATGTCAGAATGCTCTAACTCTTGTTCTGCCATCTGGTCTACCTTCTCCACATCTCTCATTTTCCAAATTGTCCTTAAGCATGACTCACATGTGCTAGTCATAAGTATATGAAGTTCTTATTGTTGAGAAAGCTGTTTAGAGGAGTATGTTTACACCAACAGAATTTTTCAAAACTTCTGGGTTGGTGAGGGATTTCTGAATAGACTTTGGCTCTATTTTGCATAATGAAAGCTAGACAAAGTACTTACTTACTTAGGCTCAATGCCCTCTGGGATCACGGCACTGATTAGTATGAGGCTGGATTCTGCTGGAGACCTAGGCTATTTAGTTGTTGAACAGCCTGACTATATAAATGCAATAAACAGAAAGCATAAAGGAGGTAATCAAGTAGAGATCCACCATACCCTGAGCCTTGCAGAACCGGACCTACTGTCTCAGACCATCAGGGATAGCGTCCACAGATACCCACTGGGCAGGCAGTGAGGACGGCTATTGCCAATGGTCCTCTGCCATCTCCCTGGCCTCAGCCTCCTTGCCTCCAGCATAGGGAGCCTCCATGGAGGTGCTAAGTCCAGGGAAGCACCTCTTTCTATACAGCCTTTCAGCAACCTTGTGCTCAGGAGGCAGGTGAGTGGGTGATGGCACATTCTACTTTACCTTTGCAGCTCCTTCCATCCTCCTGCAGAATGTAGCCTTTCGGACATGAGCACTGGTAACTCCCTTCTGTGTTTTTGCAGATAAAATTGCAGGGTTTGGGAGCCTGGTTGCACTCGTTCAGATCTATAATCAAAGAGACACAGTGTGACTGCCTGTCTAAAAAGATAAGTAAATACTCAATACTCACAAGGTCTAAGAAAGAATTTTTGTTGTGAGAAAAGAAAAAGTAAACTCTGTTAGTCTTTGATTCTTGTCTTATGTTTTCCTATGAAATTATATAGATTTTTTAGATTTTTTTTTGTTTTTTTTTGTTTTAGTTTGAGGATTTTATTTTTGTGCTCTAATCTACAATTTCTGCTTGGGTTAGTAAATTATCAGAAATAGAGTACTTACCTACACAGGCAGTCCCAGTTATATCTGGAGTGTAGCCAGTTTTACAAATGCAATGATACGATCCTCTGTCATTGACACATTCCCCATTTCGGCAAACGTCATGGATAACCTTGCACTCATCAATATCTGTAAGTTAATAAATAAAAATTAAAATAAGAAGGGCATTAAAATGGACAAACTAACATGTAACATCAGGGTCACATCAGCATAAGTAACCAATAAACTGTGTTACTATGTATGGACCTAAGAAATCACACCAAAAGGATGATAGCATACATTTTACATGCCATGGTAACTATATTGAAAGGCAAAGAGTAACTTTACCAGACTGTAGTAATAAACTAACCAGACTAGGAGAAACTTTAAAAACCATTTTCCTCCTAAATATATACTTTTTTCCTCCGCCGGGTCCATAGAACAACCACCTCATGGAGACACATTTATTAGCTCCTGTGCTATCTCTTGCCATCAAGCGTGCCCCTTGCTGACATTCCACAGATGAATAAACAGCAGTGGGGCCTTCTAACAGGAAATTCCACTTTTCCCCCTAATATTGCATATACAGAGTAAGAAAAAAAGTTCTTTTCTATTCTTTCTGTTTTGTCTAAAGTGAATCCTAAAAAATATCAAATTGCATACTATTGGGGAAACTGACTAAAGTTCACTACTTTGGTGGATTACGGGGCTGCATTTCTGTTGCCTACTAAGGAAGGGAGACCCTCACTCACAGCTCCACCAATGGACAAAGAGTTGACCAATATGCACTGTCGAGAATTAAAGCCACTGTCCTCCTCACCTTGACCCATCTATCTCCTTACCACTTGGTGGGAGGCCAATAAGTTCTTAGCTTTTGAATTGCCAAGTAACCATCTTATACCAACAGCTGATATTTTTCCTGAATTTTTCAAGTTTACTCTGAGATGCAATTCAGCATACCATCAATGGTCTCAAGAAATGAGTCTTTGCTACTAATTCGTTTTATCCTCCAAAGACTCGTGAGTTTGTTTGGGTCACCTCACCTAATCTATGTTGTATCACATCCAGTTCTGTTATTTTATTTTTAACCACATCTTTCTAACATAAGTCCTCTCTCTTCTAATCCCCCCTACGCCTGACAAGGAACTCAAAACATCTCTCTCCTCTCTCTTTTATGAAACTAAAAACAATTGCCATTACTGTTGCTAGACCTGGAAGTCTTCTTCAGAGCTGCCTCAGGAGCCTTGACAGCTTCTTCATTCCTCTCATGTTAAAGCAACTGTGCTTTCCTAGAGCACAGTTTTGAATATCAGTATTGTGTATATTTCAGTCAATCTTAAGAGTTCAAGTACATATTGCTATACTAATTAAGGAATTTCATGAACATTTATTTCAATGTTTATCTAAAAATTATATTCTGAGTAACCAACAACACAGAATAAACTTTTGTTTAAAATGTTGAAGAGCCCTTCTAATGCAGAGGGAGGGACCAAGCACACACAGCTTCATCAGATGGGCCAAAGATGCTTTGGCCACATGGCTTTGAGTGTCCAAAATACCATAATGAAGAATTTTTGTCAACCTCAACTATGCAACTCAGCCTAAGTTCATACTGTAGATTCCATATTCTCATCTGTTTTTCATAAAGCAAACAAACACATTCCCTGAAAGTATTTTTGAACTGAATAAAGTACCTGTTGCCCTGGTCATAAATCAGAACAAAATGAAGTACCTGCTCCATTGGTCATAAATCCTCGGCCATGGGGGCAGAGTTTTTTGAAAGCCACAGTACCCTGGAAAGGGCAGATCTCACAGTGGGGACCCCAACCTCTCCCTCCATCACAGCAGCACTCAGACTTGGTGACAGGGTTCCTGTTGCTCGAGCCAATTTGACACATGTTTTGAAGCACCTCTGTGAAGCAGTACCCTTCCCGGTTGTCTGGAAGGGGCAATAGATTAAAAAGAGGATTTTAGGAAATTTTATGAGCATAGCAAGTTATCACAAATTTGGTCAGATATGAAGCCCAAAAGGGATGTAACACTTTACCCTGGGTGAGAAGGAGCGAGAAGGGAGAGCTGGGAACTGCAGTAAGAGAGAAAGGATGTCATCTGAGGAAACAAATAAGAAATGCAGTAAGTGGGCAGAAAAGCATCAGTCTAGCCAAGGTTACAACTCCATCTGCTCTCAGAGGCATGGGGAATAGTCATGCTACAGAGAGAGCGAGAGACAGAGAAACACGAGAAAACATCCTGAGCACCAAGGGTTTGAAAAGGCAGCCGAGAAAGTCATTCCAAACAAGTGACTCAGTGGTACAATTAGCACAGGGAGCATTTAGCAGCAGGGTGGTGCTAAGCCCAAGATGGGAACATTTCAACCTTCCCTCCATCTTTGACAATCTCTGTTTTTCAAATAGGAGATCGGGGTGTCAAGCCTCCCCGTGTGCGGCCGGGGCTGCCAAAGCTTCCCGCGGCCTGTGCTCACCGAGGCACTCGTCCTGCGTGGGGCTGGCCGTGAAGCCGTCGTTGCATTCGCAGGTGTAGCTGCCGCGGGTGTTGAGGCAGCGCCCGTTCTCACAGATCCCCAGCCTGGTCTGACACTCGTTCTCATCTGTGCAGGTTCATCGAAGGACCGAAAACAAGAGGAGTCATCTGACCACTTTGTATGAGAATGGATTCTTTCTTTTTAAAAAAAATTTAGTTTGTGAATACGAGGGAAGCTATTCCCGTGGTTCCAAATACACAAGCTACAAGAGCATACTCAGCAAAATTCTCCCTTTCTCCACATCCCCAAGCCACCAAACTCTCCTTCGGGGAGTCAACCGTGTTACTGCCAGTTTCTAATGTGTCCTCCCAGAGATGAATTGCACACATACAAACAGACACATACATCTGTGTGTGTGTACCTCTGTCCCCTAAAATATACAACTGATGACATTTTTATGCACTTACAACAAAGATGAGAGCACCTGATATACACTTACAGTTTTACACTTAAAACTTTCCATATTTGTGCCTAAAGAGGATTCTCAAAGGATTATTGCAAATGAAGGAAGAAAATTCTTAAGTCTGAAACCAACAAGTTAAAGAACTATTGCAATACTTCATTAGAATAATATCTGTGATAGTCGTGACCTAAGGGAGGTTGTCTAGACTAATCTTCCAATTCAATATAGATTATGTTCACTGTAATACTTCAACAATGCTATTGAGAAATAATTTAGTCTGCCAGTCTTAGAAAAAAATGTTCAAGTAGCTGGGGATTCTTAGAATTGTCTGATGATTACTTAGATCACAAATAATTTGCCCAGGTGTCTCCCACTGAGAATAGTTCCAACCCCCTAATGCTGAGATCTCAAGAAGAGAGGCAGAGAGTTGGAAAGTGACAACCAGAGAGTGTTGAAACAGGTTTAAAACCCCAATGCTCAGACCAATTAGCTCAAAATGTCTGAGGTGGAACCTCAGCTCTCCAAGTGATTCCAATGTGCAGCTGATGTTCATAACAGCGAATTCCGGAAGATCCAGGATGTGATTGTTAGTCCACGTATTACTTTTTCTGTGCTTTTAGAGTCTACTCTGTAATTACTATTTCATTCTGTATCTTACAGAGTAAGGGGACAGTGAGGTTTTTAAGATTCTTGACTGACAACATAAAATATGTGTGCTAATGTCATTAATTATTAAAAAGGAAAAGGATGTATGTGGGAGTTTTATAGTAATTTTCTCCATTTTTTTTTTTTTGTCTGAAGCAGTGGTCAGGAAACTTTCAGTGGGTAATAGTAATATTATACTATTATGACACAATATATATAGTAAATGTTTTAGGCTTTGCAGGCCATATGGCCTCTGTTGCAACTGCTCTAATCTACTCTGCCATTGTGGCATGAAAGCAGCCACGGACAAGAAGACCTATGTTCCCATATAACTCTTTATGAAAACAGGTGGTGGGCTGGCAGGCTGGATCTGAGCCTTATCTGTGGCTTGCCAACCCCTAGTCTAAAGCTGTGGTTTTCAATGCTGGATCCATATTGTAAGAACCTGGAGGACCTTTAAAATACCATTGCCTAGGACACACTGTAGACAATGCCAGAGTCTCTGCAGGCAGATCCCACTGGTTCAGTGACATTCCTGGTTCCGAGGGACCTGGCATTGAAATTCAATGTCAGGGTGCGGGTAGCAACATTGGATCAATAGGGAGGCATTCCAATGTGGTAAACAGAACTGACCCCAATGCAAAGGAGTACAAAAAAGTGAAGGAAGGAAATAGAGAAAACACCTGATATTCCAATTCTAGCAGCAAAATGGGCTGAGGAAGTAGGGAAAAGCCAGCTCAGAGGGAGATAGCACTTGTAGAATTCACAGATAATCATGAGGCCAGGGGATCTCCACAAGTAATGACATAGGTGAAGAGAGGCAAAACAGTCCTGGCCAAGAAGAACACAGTGCCTATCAGGACTCACTTCTGACTTACTCAAAGCCTTCTGCAGGGATTCTCTTACCTACGCAGCCTTCCCCGTCAGGTGTCCGTTGATACCCAGGTCCACAGATGCATATGTATGTGCCAATGAGGTTCTTGCATTCCATCTGTTTTTCAGCACAGTCATGTTTCCCCTCTTCACATTCATCCTCATCTAGAAAGAATGTGCAACCGCAAATTTATAAAAGAGGCTGCATTAATTTCTTGCCATTTACACATAAAACGGTATTAAGTAACCTATTTTCTTTGTTGTCATTGCACTCTGTGGCCTCCTAAGAATGTGAAGACAGCCTCTAAGCACCTATGAACTTGAAGAAATTGCTCCCTAACTTCAAAAGCAGGAAGTATGATTCATAATCCTTTTTGATGAATTGAATACCTTTGTCTCGGCCTCTTCATATTGAACTTCTTGAATGTGGGAAATGTCTTCTTTACATCTTCACATCTGCAGCATGGCTGGGATGCAATGCAGAGTGAACTACAAAGAATCTGTAGTGCAGCCCTTACTCAGCTTGCTGCCTCAGCTACAATTTACTAGGAAAGGTAGCAATGATAACACTCATAATGGCATGGACTATAGTCATATTTCCCAATTCCCAGCCCTCCTCTACTGTTGGAAGCTTTGGAGGGACATCTCCCATCATAGATAGTGCTAGGGCTCCCTAGTTTGGATGACCTTGAACATGGATGTCTCACCTTTGCACATCCTCCTGTCTTCTCTCAGAACATATCCAGCAGGACATTTGCATTCATAGGACCCATAAGTGTTTACACATCGGAAAGCACAGAGCAGAGGATTCTGGGCACACTCGTTTACATCTGCAGGAGAGATAGTAAGAAAATAATGGATCATGGACATCAACCAAAAGAAGGAATCTGCCTTTCCCAACAGTTGAAATGCTCCATTGTTATAAACATGGATGGACCAAGCAATTTCTGGTTTTCAGGGCACTATAAAATGCATTGGTTATTTTACAATTGGTATAAATAGTGTAAGCACAAATCCCGATTCTCCTAGTTTGTCGTTCTTGTGAAATTATGAATTGCTATACAGAGGGAGCTTTTCTAAAATCCTGGCTTTGAAGCCTCAAGTTTATTACTTACCACTCCCAAAGTCACATGGAATGGCAATCAGTTTTACCCCATTCAGCCAAAGCAAATGCCAAGCCAGCTGTTGTCAGAACAGAAGGAGACCCTTCAATATTGTTAACTACCTCCCTTTCCCCATACTAAAGAGGCTTCTGTGAAATAATAGTGATTATTATGCCCAAGAAAATAGTGTTCTGAATTACTGTACCACTTTCAGAGATACTCAGTCCCCATTGATGCCCGGGTTAGAGCCTTGAATAGAAGGGAATGGCTTTATTGTGAATGGATCAAAGTGACTTCTGTAGATAGCATAGTCTGAAACCATCAGAATGTGTTTTTGAAAAATCAGTTACAACAGACTATTCTGATGATCATGTTTGTCCCTGAGCCCACTGATGCCCACTGAGATCATCAGTGAGATCTCAGATCATGCCTTAAGGACAACCTTGAAAGAGTCACCCTCAACTTCAACAATGGGCACCAGTGGGTCATATCTCCAATGAAGAGCTCATGATAACACCAGCTTTACCCTCTCTATCCATCTCCCCTTCATCCTTTTCTCAGACCAGTGGTTCTTAACTGGAGAACATGCCAGAATCACCTGGAGGGCTGCTGAGCCCCAGTCTTAGAGCTGCTGACTCCGGAGGTCTGGGGTGAGGCCTACAAATCTGAATTCCTAACAAGGTCACAAGTGATGCTGATGTAGCTGGTCCAGGGACCACCCTTTGAGAACCACTCTTCTAGATACTTCCTTGTTTTTCTTTCTTTCCATATATTCTTCCAGGCACACTGGCAGATACTTATAGCATATGCGCAATCTCCTTTGCTGTGATGGCTAAAGGGTGCTGGTGGTTACCTCAGTGTGCAGATGTTTCTGTGAATAGAAGAGAAAAAGGAGAGAAGAAAAAGAAAAGGAACATGCAAGATGAAAATAAAGAAGAGGAGGAAAATGAAAAATAAGAGAGAAGGTAGTAAACAAGACACATGTCATATTCAAATATCAGTAGCAGGAAGACACCACCAAGGACTCTGCATGACCTGCAGCGTAACTTGTGCCATGAGCCACCTATATCTTTTTCAGATACTCCCTGCAGAGAGGAGGCTACTCAGAGAAGAAAAGATGGAATGGCCCATCAGGCCCAGATGTTCTTCATTCTATACATCCTAAGTTGGTATATCATATTAAGAATTATAATCAACCATTGTCCCCAAGATCAGAACATGTAGCCAACTATTCTGCATCGAAGAGGCTTACCTTCACAGGTCATCATTGGACCAGGTTCAAATCCCTCCTCACAGGTGCATTCAAAACCTCCGATCACATTCTTGCAGGTTCCATTTCCGCAAGGATTGCCCACAGAACATTCATCAGTATCTGCAAGTGACCAGGAATATATTCAAAATATGATGAATTCAGAGAATATGGGCTTAGACTCAGATAATAACTTGCATTTTGCCAGAGGACATCCATCTGTTATGTCTTCCTTTACTCTCATTCTGTCCTTGCAAAGAAGGAATGCATATGCCTTGTTACTACAGGTTTGTAGCTGTGAAATTTGACTTGCTAAGTGGCAATAGCAGTGACAGTGACAGCCCCTGGGCTTCTAGCTCTCATAGTGCCCCTCTCTAGGAGTTTCTCCAACCTCCCACATGATAAAGAAGTAAATCTTCTAATGGGGACAGATGCTCAAAAGGGTTAAAACAATGCTTTTCTCACATGTCAAAAGTTTTCCCTTATTTAAAGCTGGGAATACATCTCCAGTTTGGCCTTACATTACATCACTCTCCAAGAAGCCTTAAACATAATGGATCTTTGCCAGATATAAAATAGAAGACTAAACTTACACAAAATAAGAGAACAGAGGTTAAGCAAAATTAATATACTGGATAAAATCAAGATTCAAATAGATTTTGTTGATTCTGTTGAAACCAGATGGTTTACATTAGACAGAGGAAAGTCTAGAAAGAAGTATGTGTAGGGTATGCTCTCTCTACATAACTGTGGAGAGAGAACAGTTCTTACCAAGGAGGTCCAAAAATATGTAGATGCCTCCTAACCCATCCACCTAGACTCCCCATTCTGAAACATCTCAGGGGGAGAATACCATTCTTTGGAAAAACATTGAGAAGTAGCATTGTATTTTAACTCCGTTGGGCACAGAAAAGTAACGGGCTAGCATCAAGGGTTCTGAATTCCACAAGGGAGGACAAGAGAATGTGGCAGCTAGACCCTCGGAGAGGAAGCTGCTGTCTCACATCTGTAGTAGCACTAACTGACGAGCCAGAGAGAAAACGGTGACAACTTCTCTTTTGTTCAGCTATGAAACGGCATTTCACTGTAAGGAATATTATTATCTCTGTCAAGTTAATAAAGACCACGATATCATGGACTTTTAGAGCTGGAAGGTAATGAGAAATAATTTAGTCCCCTGCATAATGTTCCACTCTGAGACCTAAAGAATTTGCTTCGCTCCCACAGCCATCACTACTGCTGAAACCCTCATGCACCAATTCTCTTTCTAATGTACACAGGCACTTTCTAATGTACACAGACAAACTCTTAGCATTTATGCCATTATTAATTCAGGCTGGGATTTCTTAGCTACATAAGCATAATACTTGGATTCCGTTTGGAGTTAGTGTGGATTAAGAGGTCAAAGGTCAGCCATAGAAAGTTGATAAGAAGCTTAAAGCAAGAGGAATTACACTGGGTATAGAGCATATTACTGAGTGTAATAAAATCTGGGTACATTTTGTATTTTACATATTGAGAGAATAAGATTATGACCATTATACATATATTTTTTAATTTCAGAAAGATTTTTACTACAATATTGTCCTTTTCCACTATCTCTTTAAATGTGCCCAGTGTCTGGCTTCCCCTTGAGACTTAAGAGCCATGCAAGGAAGGACCACGTTGGCTTGGTTCACTAATACAGCCACACAGCCTAGCAAAATATCTGGCACATAGTAGGGCCTCAGCCATTTAGTGTTGCAAAGTGAATGATACATAAAGGAATGAATAAAACTTCTTTCTGTTCCATCTTGGTACTTCCTTGTGTGAATGCTGTAGAGCTTAATTTTTAATCTGCACAATCCCAGTGGAAGAAACCGATATTACTCACCCACACATTCATTGCCTTCCAGAATGTAACCAAAGGGACACTCGCAGCGATAGGAGCCATCTGTGTTGATGCACTGCCCATGTTTACACACATCAGGTTCTTTGCATTCATCCATATCTTAAGCAAAGGAGAAAAAAATAGTGAATAACAAGGTATTTTAAAAAAACACAGAAGTAAATTATAATCATTTCAGTGTTTAATTAATAAAATACATATTATAATACAATGTTGCAAATACAATACAATAATACAATTGGTTATCTAAACAAAAAGACAAAGAAATAGAGCTTAATTTTTGAAGATGGATGTGCAGAAATAAGAACTGGGAATGAGCAAGGAAGAGGCTCGCTGATATTTAGAAAGGCCACTCACCAACTGCTGAATCATCAGGTCCCACAATGATCCCACTTCCATAGGGGCAGATCTGGCGGAATGCCTCTGTGGTGGAGAGACATACTCATTAACAGATAGACCCAGAGGCAACAGCTACAGGCTCCTTCCCAAGCATTATGCGGTGGCCAGACAGCCACAGGCTGCACAGACTAGGAAACAATGAATGAGAGAGGCCTGGGAACGAGAGAGTTAACAAGGCTCCCAGAGCTGGTGTGCCTACTACGCAGGCAGCTCCGATTCATAACATAGTTGAGAAGAAAATAACCACCCTAGCTCCTGAGATAAAATAATTTTAAGATTAAGCTAAATGTTCTTATTTTCCTGAAAGCCTCTGGTCTTACTGACTTCATGACCAGTGTGTGCCTTGAATCGCCCAGAGAGAAACGCAGATGTCAACATACCATCGGGTTCAGTGGGGCACAGCTCACAGGGGTCCCCCCAGCCTTCTCCCTTCAAGGCACAGCAGCATTCCTGCTTGGAGTGATTTCTGGATTTGGGCGATGAACATATTCCTGCTTCAAACTTTGCAAAACAGTAGCTCATTCGCAAATCTGCAGAATAAATTTAAGAGACCCTTCAGTTGCTTTCTTACTGTTAATGTCTAATTGTTAATGTATAACGCTGGATAAGAAACAAGCTGTCTTATTAAATGTGTTCTCTTCTCATTATTATATTAATACTCCTCAAGTGACGATAATAATAACTGAGCTGAGATCTTTAAAGTCATAGGTGACTTGGTGGTGAAACCTGATGGACAAATCTATGTGACTTTTATCATATGACTTCTCATTTCAGCCAGTTACCCAAAATAACCCGATGTGAATAATAAAAATGAACACCAGGTCACATTTCAAAAATGATTATCATCAGTGACTTCTGGACGGGGACATGCAGAAATGGACTCATTCACAAGATCCCTTCACTGGTAATTCTGCTTACATGTTTTGGACTACATTTAGCAAGCATACTAGGTTAAGGTAGACGTCCCAGTTCTAGTACTTACAGTGGTATCACACTATGCTGTTTATTCTGTGTTCCATAAGCCTTGGAACCAAAATAAAACCCCCAGATTTCAGGCATAAAGCAAATAAAAATGTGGCAGTTTTGTGGACTGACAACAATACCACACAATGGTCATTTACTGAAGTAGCTCATCATACAGTTGCTGTCTACCAAATGTATATGTGAAGCCTTCTGCACATTTTACAAACACAAACACGCGTACACAGAGAAGCTGTTTAGCTTTGCAGAGAGAAGGAAGGTAAAGAGAGCAGGGAGATGAGTGACTGAGGGAGAACACTCTTTCTTTCAGAGAATATATTTCTTTAATATTGATTATTTCTTGGTGCCATTATAATGGAATATGGGATCTAGTTCCTACAAAATTCTCCAACATTGCTTGACATAATTTTGGCAATTGACTTTTCCATTTCTTACAGAGCAAATTGGGTGACTCTAAAAAGTGAACTCATCCAAGAGCCTGGAGTGTGTTTTCCCTCAAACTTGACTTCCAAAGCCTTGCAAACTCCTCTCGGGTTACACAGAGGCAAAATCCGCAGGTTTCAAGGAAATGCTTTCATATCCACGTTGCACAATTGCCCTGTTTTTGTTTTGATCTGGTCTGCTCTCTCCTATCACTGTTTTCCAATCTCAGGTGGCATACTATGATAGTCACCTATGCATTTCTGTTAAGACCATTTCACCAGCTTTCCAGCTTTCATTTCACTACAAATGAGACAATGTAAGAATAATTGAGCCCTGGCTGATGTGGCTCAGTGGATTGAGCTCTGGCCTGCAAACCAAAGGGTCACCAGTTTGATTCTCAGTCAGGGCACATGCCTGAGTTGCGGGCCAGGTCCCCAGTTGGGGGTGTGCAAGAGGCAACCGCACATTGATGTTTTTCTCCCTCTCTTTCTCCCTTCCTTCCCTTCTCTCTAAAATAAATAAATAAATAAGTAATCTTCAGAAAGAATAACTGAGTTGCCAAAGATCACAGCAGAAAATTTACTTGAATTAAAGTAAGAATATCTATCTATCTATCTATCTATATGATTTACCAGGCTCTGGTAAGTCAAATTCAGTTGGCCCCTTCAATGAACTTGTTCAACTTCAACCAACTTTTCCAGATAAATTATCTCCCTAGTTTCTACCTCACTTCCACATCTGCTGTGTGTAGGACCTGACAGGCACCATTTAGTCAACTACTCTTTGGAAGGTCAAGAGCAATGAGAAGCCAGTCCTTGTCCTGCCAACCAAATGTTTGCTTTGCTGAGAAGCTTCACAATTTAACAAACCACAGTTTCCTGAAGAACGCCTTTTTGATTTGCTTTACTCTTCAAGTTCACTGTTACATGCAAAGTTTTGTGCTTATTGGTCCTGTTTTTATTATTTATGCCTACAACTGTCTTAAGATATAATTTAGTGATTACTCACCAAAATGTCTCAACAAATATATTAAAACTTAATTCCTTAGTCTTTGAAACCTAGATGCATGCACGTTCTAACACTAGGCTGTTAAAATGTTCATTCTCTCTTCCTTTCATCGCTGACCCTGTTCCCCAGCCCGGCCTCCCCAGTACCACTCCATCACCCCAACCTCTGAAAAACAAATGTAGGCCTTACACAGAGGCCCAAACACAGGAAGTCTAGCGTGAGCCTAAGTGACAAATCCCCTTCACTAAACTTTGTAAGTGAGAGTGGTTCATTTAGATCTGTGACCTTCAAGTGCCAGGATCCATCAATTTGTTCCTTCAAAACATTATCTGTAGTTCTGTGGAATTTTCTCATTTCATGAGTAATACAAGCCTGACTCCTAATTTGTCATCTTACAAGAAAAACTCAGGTCTTGATTCCCTGGCTCCAGCAAAATCTGTGCTCTGTGGGAGATTTCCATTTGCTTGTGGTGATTCCTTAGAATTGATTTATTAACCAAAGGTGCCTTGTACTGGGAAAGAGAACTGTGCTTGCCTACACACTTAAACTAGGGTTCGCTAGGATGCCTGTTTACCAGTTCATCTGCAAAAAGCTCTTAATGACCTTTGAAATTTCATCAGAACTACAACAGTCACTTTCTCTGCTTGCATTCCTCAATTCTGGGTCTGCCTCTTGGAGCTGAGTATGTGGCAGGGCTGCTCACAGCTGGGCCGATTCTTCCTGCAGCGTTAGCTTGCTCGGTGACAGGCCAGTGAAAATTGAATTAATAGCCTATGAGTTTCCTCTGGCCTGCCACATCGGCAGATTCACACCTGGTTTCTCACTGCTTTCTTTCCAAACTCAGGCCAAGCCAAAGGCACACAAAAACCAGAGAGTAGAAGTTAGAATTTATCTGGCTGGCCTGTGCCATACAGACTGAGTATCTGCTTGAATCCAGCATCACCCCACCCACAACCTCTAAATCCATGTGGGCCTCTGCTAGCTACTTATAAGATCAAACCAACCAGAGAATTCTCAGCTCTCCCCTTTCTCTCTTTTAAATACTAGGTCATTAAATAACCAGTTGTAAAGTAAAAAGTTGATCAATTAGAATAACAAGAGTCCATGAAGGGCTCAGAAACTAACAAAGCTTTGTCACATGCTCAATAAGATTGGTTGGGCATGGATTATTGTTTAAAATGAGAAAACTGAGCTTACGAAAGATAACATGTCTTGCCCTAGGCTAAAAATTGCAGGGCTGAGACTTCAAACACAATTTTTAGAATTTTAAATGATATCCATTGCCTCTCGTTTGGTAATATGGAAGCAAAACAAACACTCAAACATATATACACACACACAAAAAGAAAATGCACAAACAGAACTATAACAAAGAACAAAAAGGCACGGGGGTAGGGTGGGGGAGGGGGGAAATATGTGTGTTTGTGTGTGTGTGTGTCTGTTTGTCCTGAATTCATTAAATTAGTTTGTGAAAGTAGATGAACACACACAATTGCATTGTTAAGTAAAATCTAAACACTGTGTTATGCTTAAGTTCAGGCTCCTTTTTGATTTTTTTTTTTTTTTTAAGTGCACATGGCCTAGCAAGAATCCTGGTCAGTTCAAATTTATTTTTCTGTTTTCTTAGAAACCTTGTGATGTAAGGGATGGGCACTATATCCTAGGAATATGTGGGTTAATCTGCATTTTTCTGTCTGAAAGTTTAGCTTTGGCCCATATTTATCTAGGTTACCTCTTAAGAGGCAGAGACTATGTGGCTGATGGCTGATCCTACCAGGCTGTGCCATATTCAGTGGCTCGTGGCTTGTCCCCACTCACTGACCTACCAGCATCTGTGCTCTTAGGGGGAGAGACAGAGGTCTGAGTGCCAGGACAGTTGTTACACAAGCAACCCTAACTTGATGGATGAGTGTTTAACCTTAAAAGTAAAAATGAGCTTTCTCACATATGGTAATCATTAGACCTCTGGGTGAATAAAAACTCTCCATCTTCTCTTTCACAAAGAGTCATAGCTTTGCCATATTTTAAAAATAAAACCACAACAAATAAACACAGGGTAATGAAAGTCTCAAGCCTTCAAAGGCACTTACCTTGGCACCTTCTTCCAGTGGAGGACAAAGAGAACCCGTCTGGACACAGACATTTGAAGCTGCCTTCAGTGTTACTGCATGTGCCCAAGGCACAGATTTCTGGCTCTTCAACACATTCATCAATATCTAAGAGTATCACATGTGTCAAACAAGAGCAAAACACAAAGGAGACACCGTCAGGTACTACATGTAAAATGTGGAAATACGAAGTGCAACTGACTTTGAAAATTCTCCCAGTTACGAGGCTATTTTCCCATATCATAATGTTATGGGTAGACTTCTAGGCTGTGATGACTCTTAAAAAATTAGCTTTGACGGTCCCTATTACAAAATGGAATCTGCAAGTACCTCTGAGGGGATGCAATGAGAAACATCTCTTACCCAGACTGAGTTGCTTGGCTAATTAGAAAAGTTTGAGTAATTTCATCCTATCCTGAGTTAGGAAAGAAGCAGCAAACTCCAGTCTGACTTTCATCCCCTGAGCACAGAGCAGAAGCTCTGAAATTTGAAGACTGTTGGTAATGAGTTATCAGTGAGAGACCTAGGCCTCTGAACCAAATTTGTTTTCCTCCATTCATTCATAGTGTTTTTCTCAATACCTCATGCTAGAGCCCTAAAATTGTGAATTTTACAAAGGCACTAATACTTATGAAAATAATCCTATGTAGTATGAACTAAAGATATCACAGAAGATGCAGCTCTGAACTCTCACATGCAGGTTAATTTTTCTGAAAACACCAAAATATCTTCCTGTAGTTCTTCTTTCATCATACAGATAATAGGAATCTGATGCACATAGAACTGTCATGTTGCCTTCAGCATCTTGGCTATTATAAAGGGGTGATTAAAGGTGTTCAAGGTAAAGTTCAAATAGCTCAAGCAGCTATATGCCTTAGTCTGCCTGGGAGAGTACTAGCTCATGCCTGTTGACTTGCTGCATTACTAATGGCACCTACCTCAAAACTGTGTTGGTTTGGTCAATAAATAATTACATGATCACCTTATTTATGGAAAAATGGATAGCCACTCTTTCCAACAGATTTACCCATTAGTTTCCCCTTTCAACATAAATTTGTCATGAAAAAAAGGTAACCCTTGATTCTGACCCATACTATTTTTACAGAAATACTTTCTTCCCAGGAAAACATATATCTCTTGTATCTTGGGGCTCTTTATTCTCATGTTTGTGCACAGAGTTCTACCCACACCAAAATGTATTCGCATTACACAACTATTCCCACAAGGTCCAACTAAAGGGAAGTTAGAAAATTAACTTCTTTATCTTGCCTTAACATTGTAAACATGACAGACACAAAAGGTATTTTACAAATGTGCAATGCGAGTGATTATTTTCCTGTATGATGCAAAGCCAGCCTCTTCATCACTGTACATTATCACATGGCATTTGTAATTGCATCATGTTTCTTGTGGTTTATTGACAAATCTGAACTGCTGATGAGGACTGTGTTACTTTCTCCCATGCTCTTTCCACTGTAACATCCAACATTTTCTTAAAAGAAAAGTCAACTTTTGTAAAAATACTCAAACACTTCTTTTTGGTTACTGTTTTTGTCATTGTTGTCATGATTCTTTCCCTTATAGTAGAAATTAACCTGTAGGTGCTGACTTCCTAAGAGTGGGGACAAAGATTGTAGAATGGGCACATTTAGTGACTATTTGGGGACTTGTTTTTCTTTCTACACATTTCCATTCTGTTCCTTCTGGGGGAAGTTTGCATTAATCATGGAGTGAATAAAGCCAATCTTTAAAAGTAAAATAATATGTTTAATAATTTGCATTTAGGCCTAATTTTGATTATATGTTTCCATTTATAATATTATCACTTAACTGCAATTTAAATTGAATATATAATAAAATTTCTCATGAATGATATTAAAAGTAGAGAAATCTCTTACTTATGGATTAGATGCAGTCTTGTTTAAAGGCAGGAGCATGCGCTCAGTGACTTCTTAAGAATCCTTTTGACCCTAGTTATTTATAACGTTCTGACAATTAATGTCCTTTATTAATGCAATGATATATATATTCAGGGAGGTACTACTATAAAATTTGCTGAGAATATACTTGTAGTAACACATTCCCACCTCTCTATAGATCAAAAGAACATAGACAAATAATATAGCCACATACATCTGACCTTGAATGTGGTCACTTAAATATTTTAACTGCAATCAGGAAGCTATTTTTAGTTGCAAACTATTGGTACTTAAAAACATGAAATCCAAGATCTTTTACAAGCTGCATAAAAGCACATTGGAAAAGAGTCAGGGTCATATGACCACCCATATGTCCAGAGCAAATAACTTCATCAGGGATTAGCATGAGAATTAGAGGCTCTAGTCTCACCACCTAAAAATGAGGCCATAAATCACACCCTCTGCTCTTGGATTTGTTTTTGACAAATTATTCCCAAGTGAAGTCACCATCACACTATCACAAAAGCTTTGACTTTAACAAGCCAGTGCAGTAACCAATAGTACTTATTTCCAAATACTGATATCCCTCCTACCTTCACACTTGTCATTTTGTAGACTGTATCCAGGTGGACAAATGCATCTGTAGGACCCATCCAAGTTCTGACAGGTGCCTGGTGCACATTTTCCAGGTTCTAGAGCACATTCATTGATATCTGCAAAGAAAAAAAAGTAGAGGTTTCCACTTGCATGATTTCCATCAAGCAATTAAAATTCAAAGGAACTGGAATGAAATCAAAGAAATAAATAAAACTAATTAAAGTCTATGGAGAAAAATTAATGACTCGATAAAAACAACTTTCGCAGCTATCAGAAGTGTGCATGTGTAGCATGTAAAAAGTCAATGAATATGAAGATTTTTGAGAGCAGCCAAAAAATCATATAAGAGCTTACTACAAAGTTATTTTGAAGAAAAAAATGTAAGAAAGGGAATTATAATTGCTAATAGAACAATTTAATTGTCTCTTTCCCAGTTTAACTATTCTCTGTGAGTATAACAACTTACTTTTAAAAGATTAGGGGGAAGTGTTATATGGTTTGTATGTGTGTCTGTGTATATGTGTGTCGGTGTGTCTCTGTGTGTCTGTATATTTGTGTCTCTGTGCCTATATGTATGTCTGTGTATATGTGTATCTTTCTATGTGTGTGTGTGTGCGTGTGTGTGTGTGTGTGTGTGTGTGTGTGTGTGTGTGGCAGAATGACTGTACTTCTATTGTGCTTTCCTCCCCCCAGGCTTCCAGAAGGAAGGATTGTGATGGAGCCTGTGTGATTCTTTGAGTGGTCCTGGGGAAGTTCCTTGGAGGGCCGTCCCGAGGCAGCACTTACCCACACAGGTCCTCCCATCTGGAGCCACCTCGTAGCCCTCGTTGCACTGGCACTGGAAGGACCCCACTGTATTGATGCACTGGCCATTTCTGCAGAGGTTCCCATTTCCAGTTGCACATTCATCGACATCTGCCAAAAAAATATCCTTTGATATAGTCCAAAGAAAATGTCATAATCCCAGCAATGAGCAAAACCTTTAAAGGGAAAAACACTTGTTCTGAATTTCAGTGGCCTTTACTGGCTCAACAAAACATAAGAAATTCCAATGAAAATCAGATTTGTAATAAAAGACTGGCTTTAAGCACCTATCGAAACCTAACAACATTATACAAATCTATTAATTAGAGATTGATCATTTATATTAGAATTTTATATGAGTTTACCTTAATCTCCCTTTAGATTTAATGGCTAAAACTTAATTTCTAATACACAATATAGCTGAGGGTATAATTAAGTATTCCCATAATTGGGATTACATGAAATTAGCCTCAAGAACAATACAAATTTGGTTCATTACCTTCATTTATGAGTAATGTAGCATGTTTATAAAGAGGTTTTAATAGATTCAATAACTTACTTCTTTTAAGAGAGGCTATAGTGAAACATGTGGACAATTAGGTCCACATTATTTGTAAATTATGTAATTTGTATATGAAGAATCACTTTTGTATGTTTTAAAATGCAATAAATTTAATTATTTTTAAACTTAATTTACAGCATAGTAGACATAAAATTATAGCAGCTAATAAGCATTTTAATAAAAGTAATGGACATAGTTACTATATTTGAAATTTAATTAGCACATTCTATATACTTGACAAATCTTTTAACCAATGGTCATGCACAAGATGGCATATATTTTAAAAAGGTAGCTGGCACACTGGGAATGACGCTAATTACAATGAACACATACAAAACTGACTTCCCCTGGTGACTAACTGTTTTGCACACGCACCTATACAGTCATTGTTGTGAGAAAGGATGAAACCATGATTGCAGCGGCAGTTGAAGGAACCAATTGTGTTTCGGCAAGTTCCATTCCCACAGGCATCTCTTTCACATTCATTTATGTCTAGTAGGAGCAAAGGACATAGAAAAACATGATTATTAACAGAAGAGGTTGCATGGTTACCTGGGTTAAAGGGCACTTTAGAGTTCACAAAGTGTCATCTGTAGGCTGAGGACTTCTCGGTGTTGGCATTAGTCCCAGCGGCAGCAGCTCCCTGTGACAATCCAGCGAAAGCAGCGTTCTAAACCTTGGATAAATCATTTCCTGGTTGGTATGTGAAAGGAGGCAAGCTAAGGACATGAGAACTGGACAAGAATTATTTTACTCTATTTACTTCTAGAATTCTCCACCCTTGCCACTTTTCTCAAATATTTTCACTTGCAAATGGAAAATTCTGTGCGCATCTGGGTCTTGATTTGCTGCCACCTTTGGCACACTTCAGCCTTTAAGATTCTCACTCCAGTTTCCCAAAAAGCTGTTGGTCACCTGATATTACCCTGCAATCAGCAACAAAATAAATTAGCTTTCTAACATTCCTAGCATTGTAGGCCTCTTTTCCTCTCTCCCAGTCCACCCCTAAAACCCACCACCACTCCCAACAGAGTGACTTATCGCGTTCTCCTGGATGGTCCCAGTGTGATGGCACTGAACTTGGCTCCTCTCAAATAGTCAGAATCATTGTTTGTCTTTTCATAGGTCTATGACTCTTCTCTTTGACTATTCTGTAGAGCTACATTGCTGGAATATGTCTTTACATCTCGCCACAGCAGCTAACATTTTTCTTTTAAAGAATAAATGTACACTATATATCAAGGAGGAAATAAGAAATTCCAATGAAACAAAGTTGATAACTGCTGGTTTGAAAGAGTGGGGCAGAATGAAGAAGGCAAGGACAGAGGGAGGGAGAGGAAGTAACACCTCAGGTTAGCCAAGTGTAGTGTTCAGAGTTAGGATGTCCTTTCCTTTCAAATTTTGAACAGGAAGATACATTAGCTGTGATCCTAAATCAGGAAGCTATTTCTGACCCCAAAGTGGCTCCAACTGTGTGTCTGTGGTTGCAGATGCATCCAGAGAACTCACCCTGCCAGCAATCAAGCGTTTCTGCCTTGACTCATTTTTTTGCCAAGCTCTGGTAGGGCAGGCTCTTAGGTAGGGGTTGTAGATAATTCAGATGAAAGAGACTGAACGAAATTTGGGTAGGGCCACATAAATATGCAGAGGTTATCTCCCCAGGGATGAGCAGGGCTGATGATACTCCTTTAATTTAAAACGTATCTGCTCTGAAGAAGACAATACTTTATGAGAATGTTCCCTAATGGATGAATCCAATTATAGCCAAAGGCAAGCACTTCAAACATTACTCTATCGATTGTTCTTTTTCCAGCTGTGAAACTGATTCATGTTCATGAAGTCCCCAAAAGACTTAATGGATATTGCTTTAAAGTAGAAAAAGAAAGGAGGTAAAGAGATAAAATAATTGACTACATATTTGAAGTTTATTTTTAATTAACATCCTGATTCAGTACTGACACCAAGGAAGAGATTTAAAATCTTGAGCTCTTTTCCTCTAGGAAAATGTTTCTTTACTTTTTATGCCTTTGTAGGATCTGTAAATTTGCCTTTGAGTATCCAGTACAAACTATAGACTTCTCTCAAAAAAATGCTCATACTCGAAGACACGAAAGCTGTACTGTGTTCCAACCAGGCAAGACCATGTAAATATCATAAAAAAATAACAGGCTATTAACATTAATAAAAAGTAATTTTTTATCTAACTATCTTTCTAAATTTATCCCTTAGTCAAAAGTTTTTCTGAACTGACAGCCAAATGAATATTGAGGAAGAAGTTTATGATGTTCAGATCACCAAAGATTAAATACCAAAGAATGTTAATGCTACATGCCTGCTTGTGTTTTTATTTTATAAATATCACAACTACTGAAAGGTTTAGTATTAACTATTATATAAATTCAAATGCAAATAAATTTTTCAACAGGTTATGAAGGAAAAAAAGAAATGATAATCACATACTCACCCAAACACATGGTTTGATCAGCATTTGTTTTAAAACCAGTGTGGCAAAGGCAATAAAAGCTTCCGACTGTGTCAATACACTGTCCATGGCTGCAGATGTTGGGGATTTCTTGACATTCGTTACGATCTGTAGGTAAAAAGTATTTTAGCACCTTAAGTGGAAACTTAGAAGACAAAACCAAATTGAATAACTTACTTCTAGGTATTGCTCTCAGGACCAAGCCTAGCTAGCCTAGCTCTTTATAAACGAATCCAGTAAAACAGGCACTGGCATTATACTTCTCTTTGCCTGAAAGTTGGTTCAAACTTATTAACAATACACAAAAAAAGTAAAAATCAGGGGCAGTATCTAAAAATCGTTCTGAAGGATAAGAAACTTAGAAGTAGAATGGGACAGAAAAATCCAAGCTGGGAGATAATCCATGCCTAAAAGCATCACCACAGACTGTGGAATTAATTGAAGTATTTTGTCTAATCAAGATTTGGTGCCCCAAATCACTGACCCCTCATGGTTTCATTTGGAAATTTATATCAAAGTCAAATCCCATCGCTAAGATAGGTTTTTCTTGATGGACAACCCGCGTTGTTCCTCGTTTACGTTTCACCTCATTGTTTTGTCTTATTCCCATAAACTTTTGTTGCATCTTAACCAAGTCTTCATGTCTACACATGGCTCCTTTTCACATTTGACAATCCTAATGATATTTCTTTCTTTTTATTCATACTTATTCAAAGGAAAACCCTGTCATCTTGCTTCTGCCAGTCATTAAGCTCTAAACTATTTTTATCATCAGCTGAATTTTTGTTGCCCTCTTGAAATCTAGTAATTTGCAGGACAGAATTTATTGCACAAATCCATGCATGACATAATTTTATGCCTACTTATGTCTCTAATTTATTTTTTAGAGCCCTCAGGATACGTTTAGGGCAAATATAATTTTAAGAGCACTGATTCATCCTGACTTTCCTATTGTCACAAAATAAAGCAAACTGCAGACTGCCCTCTTGGGTGTAGATGCTATAGAGCACAGTGGCACTCTGCTCTCAGCTGAATGACCCGAACTTACTACTTGCCTATCTACTGAGAGGACAGCAATGGGGAATGGGCATTTTCTGCAACACAGAGCAGCTGTGCTCAGCAGGGACGAATCCTCTCCATTTCAACCCCTTGGGCTGCCATTTTTACAACTGCTTTCTTCCAGTATACAGAACATTTAGAGTTGTGATGAGTTATCATAGTGTTTAAAAGTCTCAAGCGAGGTTGAATATTTCATCAAGAAGGGAAATTGGTACAGAGCAGTGTAGGAGCTACTGCTAGTCTATGCAGAAATGCTAGTTAACTTAACAAATTAGGATTCTTCCCATTGGAGAAAATGTACTTAAAATGAGCAAACTGCTCCCTGGGATAGGGAGAGGAAACTGATTTTCATTGCCAAGCTCTGTGAAGGGAGCTGATTTTGCTGGAGTGTATCTTCAGACCTCATAGCTGACCCAAATCTTAAGTGTGCTTGGGTAGTGCTAGATCTGAGAGTGAGTGTGCAAGGGGTCTGTATGATCTCTGGGGCCCACAGGAAACACAGAACATTAAGGATCTAATAAATGGATCCCCAATTAGGAATTTTCTTTCCTACATTGCCTTCTTCACGATGATTAATAAAAAGTAAAACATGGACTATGTACTTTGAGATTCTATTGGTGAAACAGAAGGTTACTTGTCTATAGAACTGTGAAGTTCACTTTGTCTTGGGACCAGGAAACTAGGTTTCTCAAGCATCAGGATTTGAACTCCCAGGAGATTATGTCTGAGGGTGAGCTAGGAGATTTAAACATGGTTTTTGGGGGGAAACTCACAGTCAGTGGAGAGAGAAGAGACCATGAGAAAGTGGTTGGGAAGAACTGATCTCTTGTGTTTAGCTGGTGGAGAGATTTCAGAAGGGGCTGCATTTGCTGTAACTATACAGCTCCTGAAGTCCAACCAGTACCCCAGGCTTAGATATTTAACTAATTGTTGTCTCAGATCTCAGCAACAATGTGGGTATTATGGTCAGCTATGATTTGAGGTGTGAAATGATGTACTTATGAATTCAAATAAAAATCTTATGATGGAAAGAAGATTTTAGTTCTTTTCATTTTAAACACAGGAAAAGAGCAGTATTCCGCATTATGTCTAAAAGAATGCCATGTATAGGACAGCATTTAAAGACATTTTAAAAGATTTTTAAAGTAAGATGTAAATGAAGACATTTCCAGAATGAAGTCTTCAACCCTAGAGATGGAATAGTTGAAAAACTCAAATACATTCCCTTTCTTCTGAGGATTTCAATGAATGAGGGAAACTGAACTCTGGCTACAAACAACACTCACAGCACTTACGGCTGGTTAATGCCGATGAGTTTTATTTATGTTAATGTTCTACAAGATGATATGACAGGGCTTAAGCCCCAGCAGGCCCTGGCTGGACATGCTATCTTGGTGTATAAATAACTTCTTACATGAATGTGAAATGCTATGAAATGATATGTTCTATATTATCAGCAATACTTTATTTTTATTAGAATTATTTCGCCCAGTTTCAAAGAAATATAAATTAAGAGCAAAATGCAAGGAAGTGGTCTCAATGTCAAGTTTCACTAGGGTATTGTCCTTACTTTTCCTGTCATTTTTTTAAAATACATGGATAAAAAGAGCTCTGTTGACAAAATGCTAAACACTTGCACATGTTTCTCTAAGCTCAACAAAACAAGTCTTGATTCTCTAATGAGTTTCTGTTCTGTTCTTACACCCTCTTCCCACCAAGGTCTCATAAACAATGCAAAATTCCCTACAGAGAGCAGTGTATTCCTACCACTTAGTCACTGGGAGGCGAGGAAACCCAAGGAAAACCTGACCATGTTCCCTTGTGTTGTTTCATTCACAAATGCATAAAATATCCAGGAAACTCCCCGTGAAATGAACCATAAGCAAAATAACATTCTTCCTGACCTTTTTGCATAATATATAATGGTTTATAATTACTCTAAAACTTACATGTAAATCATTCTGGAGTATTATTTTGCTTCTGTGCTGAAATACGAGTGTTTTAATTTGATATGACTAGCTACAAGGTATCATCAGATACTTAATAACATTACCATCATTTTATGTCAATGACACACACTCAACTTCCTTACTTCTACCACATCCCTGATAAAAGTGAGCAACAAGAAAAATCTAACCTCTGGAAGACAGTTTCTCATCTCACTGTAGGTGACTACAGCTAAGAGAATGCTGTTAATGGTTGCTGCCCTCAGTGAGTGATCTTTCATCTGTATAAGGTTCAGGAGGAAGAGTGATGTTGCTGGTTCTTTTGTGTTCATTTTTTGCAGGTGAATATTGTACAGCTTAGGAGAGCGTCCCTGTCTAGATTTGGGGTGCATGGTTGAGATGCTGACAGTCTAAGGGGGATTATGTGAAATAAACAAAGGTACTTGGTCCTGAATACTGGTGACGGAAGTGTGTGTGTGTGTGTGTATCTGTGTGTCTGTGTGTCTGTCTGTATTTGTGGCTGTAGCTGTTTGCAGCAGACTGGCTGATAGGTAACCATGAAATCTATGTACATACACGATTTACTTATTGTTTCAAAAATATCTCTATAAAGAGGGAAAAAGGTAATGCTTAGACATTTCAACAATTTTCCTTTTCCTTCCAGTTTAGTTACTAGAACTCAGCAGCCTAAATGGAGATGACCATTGAGAGGGCGCGTCCCGCCGACAGGGAACAACTCACCGTTGCACTGCCCCGTGGAAGTGAAGCGGTAGCCAGGCTTGCAGTCACAGCGGTAGCTGCCGGCAGTGTTGATGCACTCGGCATTGCGCTGGCACACCGGCCCATTCTGACACTCGTCGATATCTACCAGCAGAGGGTTTCATTAAATGGAGAACAGTATCTGGCCTCAAGTCAGCGGAGGCTCTCCCATAAAATAAACTTATGTTTTCTTACTTTGAACCGTTCTATTGAACAAAGTAAGACTGAAAAGTCATTTTCTAATTTTTCTACTTTACTAATATTTTTCATAAATGTGAGTACCTGATATATGATGGCATATGGACTCTAATGACACTCATGTCTAAAAAAAGGCCATGAAACTCAACTGCTACAGTCAGTACTTAACACAGGTATAGACAATTATCCCAGGAAATCTTGTATTTGCTCAATGCTCCAGCGTTTCATGATTCAATCAGGTTGCTTTTGTCTGGAAGGCTGAAGGATCTGGAGAGCACAGAGCATCTCAAACCTTAGTGTACATATGAATTACTTGGAATCTTGTTGAAAGGCAGGCTCTGACTCAGCATGTCTGGGGAAAGGCCTGACATTCTGCATTCCCAGTAAGCTCCCAGGTGATGCCGGTGCTCCTGGTCCACAGACGGCACTTTGAGTGCAGGGCTGTAGAGGCTCCTGCTTAAATTACTGCCATATGGCAGTCAAATCAAGGAAACTTAACATGTTACACATAAAACTACTGCAAACAACCCCATTCACATTATCAAAGAAAAGAATAAAATGGATACTGTGTACTTCAACGTTTTGACTACCCTCAGGGGGTTGTTTGCCTATACATATATTTTTAAACACTTAGTTTAAATTCATATAAATGTAATTATGTAGTTCAAATTATGTAGTAAATATAATTAAAATGTAGTTCAAATTCATGGCATCACAAAAGTTATTGCACAGTCCAGTCTCACCATGGGGAAAAATACATGTTCCTTGTCCTCACTCCAGTGAAATCATTTGATTCAGTCTAAGTCCAGGAAAGGAACAGCCTATCACACAGGCTGGAGGCAGCCCCCTGCAGCAGTGCTGAGGTTTTACACGAAGTTGGCTCAGCCGAAAAAGTTCCCACAAGGGGGCGGCAAATCCATCAACCTCAGGCCTATGCTTTGTGGCGGGAAAATGTTAGAACTACTGCCAGGGGGAATTTCTGTCTAATGTGTGGGTGTTGTGGGGACGGGTGCTTCTCTGTGCAGCAGATACAAGAGCAAAAGCACGCTTGCCTCCGGTTCCAGCACCCAGCAACCCCCCCCCCCACCAAGTCCGCCTTGCTCTTAATGCAGGGTGCACAGAAACACTGAGGGTAGCTTGTGTCCTTGGAGAAGCCCAGTGGTGTCACAGACAAGCATCGCTGTGATGCATTGAGACGCCTGACATCTGATTACATGCACCCTTGGGAAAAGCAGCTGCATAGTAGCTCCCTGTAAGTCACTTCTGGAATTCATTCCAACTTCACTGTTGCTAAGGCATGTACTGAGAGCTAAGAGTGTGCTGGGAAGTGGCTGACCCTGGATTAAACACTCACCCTGCAGATGGAGAGCCTATGAAGCGGAAACCCCAAGATGGAGCACTTCGTAATCTCAACATCCACTGAATGCTGCCCCGACAGCAAAGTGGCTTACGTTGGCCCAGCTGTAGGCTTCCAGTCCCACATGTGTACCAAGGTCTAGGGTACCTGGTGGTCATGGTGGCCTTGCCCACGGGTTCTGGCCAAGGGCTGCTGCTTCAGCAAATGTAAGTACTAAAGGGGCACTTGGATAAAGGAACCACCAAAGGGATCTCTGAATGAAAGCCAAGGGGAGAGGCACAAGGCGGTGGCCATCATACTGAGGCCTGCATGGAAGGTAGAAGACTATGGCTCTGATAAAGACAGCCAATCCTGGCACCTTACAGTCATTGGCTGTGAGTTTCCTCTCTCTCACATCACGCCCCCTCCTCAGACACCTGAGCCCTGATGGCCTCCCCAGTACAGGGTCGGGTCCAAGTGTGAAATGACTGTCTCCTTAGGAAGGCTCTGAATGGCCAGCACCTCACTCCCATGCTCCCGCCCAGCAGGCCGAGTAAAGGCCATGTGCTGACTTGGCTATAGTAACAAAAGCCCGGTGAGGAGAATTTAACAAGCATGTGCTTAGAACTATAACTTTACTCACAGTCTATAACTGTCCCCAGTCTAGGAGAAAAATATTTTTCTAACATTAAAATGTTGATATATGTGCTCTAATCCATGCTCTAAGGGATCAAAACACTTTTAAATATGAACAAAAACTCTGCTAGACGCTCCAAGCTTAAATATTACATAGAAAATTATTCCAGCTATCCTGGAGCACATGGTATATTTAATAACCAGTAACGTCGTTCCTTTTACTGAAATATAAAAGGACACTATCTTCCCCAGATGTAGGAAAAATATGAAGTGCTGTAAGGAATGTGCAGGATCTCAGTACATACACATGGCAAGGGGAGGTAATATGAAAATGAAAAAAGTACCATTTGCTTGCATGCCAATATTCTTCATATAAAATCAAATTTGCTATTCTTGTCATTTGGAATTCTCTCCTGCATTTGGAATATTTGCATCAATCTTGCTTTTACTTGGGAGTAGCAAAGGCTCCATTTGGAAGAGAACGCTGATTTTGAGATTCAACTCAAGATGACTGTCCACTCATGTTCACTTTCAAGCAATGAGAAACGAAAACAATCTATTTGACACACTGGGAACGCAAAGCTTTTTCATATCAGTTGGGAAATCTAATAACATTGTGTATGTATGTACGGGCTGGGGGCATACATCCTGCTTTTCCCACTGGGAGTTATTGAATTATTTTGCATGAGTTTCATGCTGTTCCCAACGGTGCCCTTCCCTATGTTAGAGCTGGATGGGTTTCTGAAATTCCACCGTGAAACTGGCCAAGTGTGAGGGTGAGTAGCTAATCCGTTAGCTCACTTCTGGACATGATGTAGTGACATCACTTACCTTCACACACCAACAGCTTATCATTATAGAAAAAGCCCACCGGACATTCACATCTGAAGCTTCCAACCATGTTGATACACACTCCATTTTCACAGACACCTGGGATCTCCCGGCATTCATCAATATCTAGAAACAGAGCATCCATGTGTGAGTGACAGCATTGCACATGGCCCCTGTGCAGGGTCAATCGGGATTCAAAGTCCGCTACTTCCAACTCGATGTTCAATGATGGTTTAAAACCAAAGAAGATAAAATGTGTGTACATCTGTGTGCGCATGTGTGTGCAAGTGTGTGTACATGTATGAGGGTATATGTTGGGATGGTGCTGATGGAAGTGAGGGATGTCAATGAATGTCAAACCAAAATAACTAAACCACCTTAAGACACTTGTATGTAGATCTGGATTTAGTGCCTGTTTTTACGTTGTTTCAAAACATCCTCTTTGTCTAGGCAGGAGCCATCATTGTACCCCCTGGACACTGGGCAGAGGAGTAGCAGAAAGTGACTACTGAGAGTAGACAGCCTCTCTCCCCAAAATGTGCGGTAACGTTTGGCCAGAATGGGGAAGGAGGGCTGGTAAAGGACAGAGGAGGAGCTCATGGTTATAGCCAACTCTGATCTTTCAGATTCAGCTTCAATGCCTCCTTCCTCTTCCACAGGTTTTGGGTCAGGTCCGGGGGTGTAATCTGGACCCCAGCTGACTGTGAAGATGGGGCCGGCACTGAGAAAGGAATGTCATAAGAGACTGTGACCTCCTGAGGCCAGGGGCTGGGCCTAGCTTCCATACCACTGTGACAGGTCCCTAGGACAGTGTCTGACAAATATTAAGTGCCAATTAAAACTGGTTAAATTAAGAATTAGTATTTGGAAGTGGAGTTGGCGAGCATCTGAACAGGACCAAAGTAGGAGGAGAGCAGAGCCAGAACTCAGGCTGCTAAAGAGCAGGGCTGGCATGTGGGGCAGGTCTCTCTCCCCAGCAGCCTGGGTGGTTCACACTCTGTTGAACCTGCTCTGAACTCCCACTCATTCAGTGCACCCTAGGATAATAATATTAACAGCATTATCTCACTTGCTATCTGCCTGGTATGTTTCTCAAGCAATCAACCTGGACTTACTCATTGAATCATCAGTTACCCTACCAGGTGGTCTCTAGGTATGACGACTATCTCTGCTACGCAGATGACAGAACTGAGGCCAAGTCCGTGGATGGAACTTGCCAAAGACCACACAGCCAATAAGAAGTGGAGTCAGGATTTGATACCAGGAGTCCTCCAACCAGCTATTCCGCCTCTCCTCTGTTTTTTCACATCCCAAGTCATATGACCCTCCCCAAACCTTAATCAAAGTGCTTGTTATCCTGCAGGGCCTCTCCACCAGCCCCTTGGCTGAACTACACAAAACACTGCATAAGGTAGAAGGGGATGTAAAGCTTTGGTCTATCTACATCACAAGGCTTTCAGGTTCACTAGGTTTTTGTTCCTGCTGCTCAGATACTTTTATTTACATATTATAGCCAGGAGCCCCTGCAAAGCACTTAGCATTAGTTGTAAGAAGATGGCCATAGACTTAAGTGGAGCCTTTGACAGATTCTATAATTTCAGAAGCATCACACTCTAAAACCAATCTGTTTTAAAGGAGAAATTTGACAGGCTGCAAGTTTATTTTAGACCCTTTTCTAAAGGGCTTAATTTTGTTTGAAGGCAAACTGATCTCTTTAACATAAAAAAAGCTTCCCCTCAAAAGGTATATTGCTATTTTGAATACAGGCGATATGGCTTTAGGTTTTTCACACATTTGTCGTTTATATTGTTATGTTAGGCAAAGTGAGGATACAGCTGTGCCTGATCCTCAAACAAACAAACAAACAACGATCCAGATGACATTCTTGTAGGATGGGTTAAAACATAAAATACTATATTTCATTTATTTGTTTTAAATATAAGTGATATATTATCATGTTTAACAATAAAAGGCTGGGTCAAATTTCTAGCCATTGTTCAGCAAAAAATAGAAAAAAGATATATTAAAAATTTATATTTTCTTTTCCTGTCTGGATTTCATTTGAACATCAACTTGGAGAAGTTTATATTTTAAGACAAGATTAATAAACTTGCTATAGTTTTAACCCCATACGAATGGACTCTATATGCCAACAATCTTAAGGCCTTTCAGAAGGAGACTATAAAGCTTAAATAAAACAGTTTCCCAGTCATCTAAATATTTTGTCACAGTGGAATTTGGTACAATAAGTATATTGCTCACTACCATATTTCCAGTTTTCAAGAGCTAAAGGCAAAGCAAGCAAGCTGTGAGTCAGGACTGGATTCTTATCCCAGCTCTGTTATTAATTAGCTAAGTGACCTTGGCCGAGTCCGTTCCCCTGTCTGGGCCTCTGTCCCCCCAGCTGCAAAGCTAGGCGTTTGGACTAGATGATGTTTGGAACCTTTCCAGCTCTACTAGTGGATGATGCTAATGCTGTTTCGAGTCTGACTGCTGCCAACCTTGGAGGAAAGGCCTTCCTGGAGTACATGCCTGGTCCAACAGTGGAGACCCATTACTATTAAACATGACTTATCTTCGGATCAGAGATTCTAGGGAGATGAAAATCTGTTTTAGGAAGGGAAAAAACAAAGCAGCTAGGGCCAGGTGTTTTATGCCAATGTCATTTAGTAGTTTTTCTTTCCAAACCATGAAGTTTCTTTGGACGTTGACTAGAGACTAGACGGTGGAGCCATATGGATTTGGCACTAAGGGAGCCAGGCTGATTGCTGGACCAGACCCTTGTTTTCTTAAACAAGGTCATTGGAAAGGCTGATGTGGATTTCAGTTTACTTATTAGGAATAAGGTAGAACAAAGCAAGTGGTGATGTTTGCTACTCCACTCAGTTGCTCAGACCGAAGAGGGGCATCTAAGGATGCACATAAATCACATGGGGGAATAACTCTGAGAATGCAATAGCTTTCTACTTTTATGTTATTTGGTTTTAAACCACAAAGGCACTGCCTCCGTTGGCTGACTGCTGTGCAATACTTCTGAATCTTGCACAAGCATCTCTAGCACTGGAGTGGTCTCTGCTCCAGTTACTAAACGAGGACCTCAGATTGGAAAGATTTTATTTTAATTTCATATCTGAAATTCCCAAAGCAGATGACCAGAGGAGATTCCATGAAAGATAAAACTGATCCACAAGAAGGGCTTTATGTGAACAAACTACACATGAGGACGGTATGAAAAGTCATATTAAGCTCATGTCTTAGTTAGAAGGAAAGACTGGGAATTACAGTCAAATCAAACATCAACTGGCCCTACTCCCAGAATCTCTCTTTTTGTTGATGCCTTGGGTTGGTTTAACTAAGTAAACTCGATTGTAATTTTGCGAAAAGCTTTCCAGTCCCCTTAATCATGAGCAACAAATGCCGCTGCGAATTAGGTGGAGCTTCCCAGGGTGTTTGCACAGCTCATTTCAAACTAAGAATCGGTGTTTGAATAAAGCAAAATGACATTGTTTAATAATTTTTCCTTCTAAGAAAAAAAATCAAACTGAGAAAATAACAATGTGTACACCCTTTTCTTAAGATAGAGGCCAAACCAGAGAGTTCTACCAGTGGCATCATACTCACCAACAGGTAAGCCGGTGTAAATGTCAATGACGAATCCAGGCCTTTGACTTCCACAGAGTGTAGCAAATTCATCTGCAGCGATCAAACAAAGGTGGGGGGAGGGAAGTGAGACCGGGGGTCAACAAAAAGCAATGATTGGGTTGAAAGGATTTATTTTGTAAACATTCTGGAAAGACATCTATTTGTATTTTGAAGAATTTAAAATAAAAAGTGAATCTGAAAATCCATATAGATGTTATAATCTTGTCCTTATGACAGATATTGAAGGAAAAGTGGCCTCATGTTGATGTAATAATGAGGGAGAAGCAGAGGTCTCCCTATCGTATGACACTCATTTGTGTGAGCTTGCCTGTAGAAATCTGATGTTCTTTTTTTTAAATCCTAACCCAAGAACCTGTTTATTTATTTTAGAGAGAGAGGAAGGGAGGGAGAGAGAAAGAGAACCATCCACGTGAGAGAGAAACATTGATCAGCTGTCTACCAGATGTGCTCTGAATGAGGATCAAACCCAAAACCTACATATGTGCCCTGACTAGGATAGAATCTGCAACATTTTGGTGTATGGGATGACACTTCAACCAATTGAGTAACCTGGCCAGGGAAGGAATTTGGGTTTTTATAAGGATGTTGTTCACTGCTGAACCCAAGGACTGGCAAGAGTGTCTCTGCACTCTGCATGAAGGAGGATGCTTACAAAAGCCATTTCCTCAGACTGGGAGAAACCATAGTCAGTCCAGCCAAGTTCTTGACATCAGGTCTATTAAGGAGTAATTCAGGTCAAACAACCAATTTACGTCATTACTTAAATTTTTGGAGCTGGATTTCTTTTAGTGTTGCTCTCTTGTTCTCTCTCTCTCTCTCTCTCTCTCTCTCTGTCTCCCCTGATCAACAAAGGTAATAATAAAGAATGAACTAAATGTTATTTGCAGTCCCTTCTAACTCTGAGATTCTGTCATTCCAGATCATGGATGTAACTATTACGGCATGATATAAATTTAAGTTCAAGATGGCTATTGCCTTATTGGTCAAACCCACTGAAAGTTAGTCCGTGGTTTCTGGAAGTAAATGCAGTATGTTCTTCTCCTAGTGCTTTACTCCTTAATCTAGACTATCCACTTCTAGCAAGTGTCATGCCAACCGGCACTGGTCAGCCAGACAATTTTTAGGGACTCTTAAATTGTGTGCAGACTGCGTAGCTAATGAAAAGTCATGGCTGGATTTGGCCAGTACTCAACATGAAGAAGAAACCTTACATTTTATATTAAGAATAGGCAGATCCTTAAAACTCAAACAGACATTTCTGAAAGTAAATGAAAGTCTTTATCAGGGGTCTCCAAAAGAACATGCAAAGATCCATTAAGGTAAAAAATAAAATACTGAAACTTTTATCTATCTTTGCAAAATCTAATTTGAAAAAGCTATTTTTGTATATCTGATAATAGAACAGTCCATAAAAATAATTCATTTTTCAATATAATGAAAAACAAATATATAGTGACATATACACATATACCTTTATATGTAAACACACACACCAAGTGTATGTAACCCACAGGTTTTTTTCTGATAGGTATGTATAATCTAGACTATCAGACAAGATCAAGGGTCAGAAAATTTTTTCTTAAAGAGCTAAAGAGTAAATATTTTAGTTTTTCTAGGTTGTGCAGTCTCTATTAGAACTACTCAACTATCTCCTGAAAGTAGCCATAGATAATATGGAAATAAATTAGTGTGACTCCGTGCTAATAAAATTTTATTTGTGGACACCAAAATCTGAAGTTCAAATAATTTTCAGGTCATGGCACATTATTTAAAAATTTTTTCTAACCAATTAAAAATGTAAAACTCATTCTTAGCTTGTGGCCCATATACAAATAGGCGATGGGCTACGTTTCATCCACAGGCTTTAGTTTATCAATCCCAGTCTAGCGATATCCTGCAGAATAAGGTAATTCATAATTCTAAGTGATAGCATCACATTATTTCTGGAGTAAACAATGGGTGATATGGTATATTTCACTAAAAGAAATCTGTTTCCTATGTTGTCATGTAATAGATTTACCATATTACAGATCACTCTGGAAAAGGGGGTAGGTACTACAGAATACTCTAATCAATACCTGCATGGCAGTTTATTCAATCTAAATCATCACATTAGTAAATGATGTCATGACATATATGATCTATATCATCTAGCATATGATATAAGAACAGTGCACCAAAGTTTTCACTTCATTTTCTCCGAGGATAAAAATTATACTTTAAAAAAAGCCCAAATAACATCAGAGAGATTTTTCTCTATGAGGACAGAAAAAGAAACTCCTCTCAGGCCTCAATGTCAAGAAGAGTTACACCTCCCATTAGTGTTGAGTTTGCTTCATGGTCTTCGGGACTCTTAAGACTTGATTATGTCTCCCTTTTTCATGTGAGCTGCTAGAAAGTCTGGAGCCAAAGTTACTGCTCATCTCTGGCAAGTGTGTAGGAATTCCTGGCTTGGGTTCTGGGTATTAGCCTCGCTCATTGCTCCAAGTTTCTTGCCCTTGTTTGCCATTTGCCTTAGGCCTTCTTATTTTACATCTGAATCTCTGCGGGCTGTCTTAAATTCTTGCATCCGGTCTTAAATTCTTTTTGGAACAAGACTAGTTATAAATAAGTTAAAATAATAGGAATATGGTTTGCTTATTTGTCCTTCGCTTTGCATAATGTTTCCAGTTTCCTAGTTACATGCAAACTCCATAATAAGTATAACTATATTTATGCTTTTGTGATATGCTGAGTCTGGAAGTCTGGTGAATGAACCAGTATAAAAACTAGAAAGCATAGTCTGTAACTTAATTTTCAGCTGGAAGGACCAGGACCAACTGTGAATTTAAATATTTGCCCTTGTGAGCTCATTTTTTTTCGAATGAAGATACACAGGCACCCATTTCTTCCTTGGCTGAGACTCGTTTCCCCAACAATTTATGGGTAATTTATTCACCTGGAGTTTCAGTAATGGTGAAACTAAAACTCACCCGTGCTTGGGATGGGACACTGTTCACAGGGCTTGTTCCAGGCTCGGCCAATATTATAGGAACAACAGCACATCTTCTTGGTCATATTGAACAACAGTTCTCCATCACAGGTCTGGTTGTCAGCATAATAGTTTCTGTAGCACAAACTTCTTCTCATGTCTAGAAGAAAGGAAGAAGGAAGGGTGATGCCATGGGGAAATCACAACAGATTTCTAAGGGACACTGCAGGAGTGGGTTTCTTTTGAATTGTATTGTCACTTGACTTTGATAAGGACAAAGCCTGCTTTTATACAACTTTCCATCTCTCTCTGCTGCTATAAGAAAAAAGAAATCTTTGAGAAATGTATTCCCTGGTATTGTTTTTTTTGCCATAGAACTAAGTCATTATGTAGCTGTAGCATTAATAAACTTTACATGACTCTCCACCCCGTCTCCTAGTAACAATTCTCCACTGTTATTTGGCAGTAATTTTCTCATTTCCGACTCATGATGTTTTAATACTGTAGGTCAGTGCTGTAAATATAATTGTATAAAGATACACCCAAAGTCAAACAAAAGAAGTACTATTAAACCATTGTTTGGGATTTTCCAACATTACATTTTAAAGTAAACTCCCAACCACCCACACAAGGTGGTGAGAAAAGTTCAAGCTTATGATTTTCAGGGGAGGAGATTCTCCTACCAACAGGGACAGGACAGCACCACTCAGTATGATGACGGCATCACACTAAGGACGAAGTGCTGCACTTGTAAGCTCTTCTTCTCTTTGCAGATGAGGCCCAATAATGCATTCTTAAGAAAAGCTTGGACTTACCCATGCAATTATTTCCCCCATTCACTTGCATGTAGTCTGGAGGGCAGATACAGGTGTAGTTGCCAACGGTGTTGTAACATGTCCCTGGACCACAGATGCCGGGAGTTTCACATTCATTCACATCTATAATCCAAAGAGAAAGTGGTATGCGAATATGGAAACTTCACTCTTTGGACTGGCCTGGCACTCAGTGTCACTATAAATATTGACAACAAAGGAGAAAATCCAGAGAACACTTTGAAATCTAGATAAGAGAAATAGATGTCTAACCCATCGGTGTCCTTAATCTGCACTAATGTGTGTGCATTTTCAGAAAAGGAGGTTTTAAACAAGGAAGTTTTGCTTTCTGGTATGAGTTCCTAATAACTGAGTACATAACACCCACAAAGGCTTACAGAGAGGGGAATATGGAGAAAATATAATTCTCGAGTATCCTTCAGAAAGACAACTATGTCTATAGTATGGCATACGTTCACAACTATAGAAAGATATGATATATCCTGAAGCCATCAACAGCTAGATTCACAGGTCTGCATTGGTCAGGGAGCATGGAATAGGTATTTCACACTGCTTCCCTATTTTCAAACACAGGGGTTGATTTAAATTTTTAGAGCTGTGCTACACACACTGTTATGTTCAATCCTCAACAAGGTAGTCACTGAGTCACCTAATTAATAAGCCTTTTGGAGAAGCAGAGGACTATTTTTTCCTCCAGGATGCAAGAAGTCTCTTCCCTAACTAGTTCTGTGACTCCTGTGTGTTAATGAAAACCATCTCTCTCAACCTGGTCTATAGTCCAAGTCCTCAAAAAACTAAAAGTAGTCAATATTCTCCATCTTCCAGCAACACAGAGGAACAGGAGTCATCACATCAGGAAACCAAAGGGGCTACCTTTAAGGGAAGCTCATTTAAATGCATTAGTGCCAATGGTAAATGGTGAAGAACAGAAAGAAGAGCCCAGAACTGCTCAGAATATAGAAGTCACTGAAATGAAACCTGGGCTACTCGAAGTAGCTTTTCTGAAGAGCATGGAAAACTCTTTGTAGGCATAAATAGAACTGTGACCCAATAAAACTATACTTTTCTCAGGAAAAAAGGGAGACTTAGGGAGTAGTGGCATTATGACAATGACATTGTCATTAATTTTAGTGCACGCTGCCACATATCACACTTACCTGACTATGTTCACATTTTGACTAGTGTGTTATATTGCTAAATGTCAGTGCTCCTGGCTTTTGAAGTTAGGTTTCAACACTGGAAAGAACGCATCATCCTTAAGGGTCACTTACCATCACACACTCGGGTGTCTTCATTCAGGTAGTAGCCCGTTGGACAGCGGCACTGGAAACTACCAAAGGTGTTGATACATTTCCCGCCTTGGCACAGCCCTGGAAGCTCCTGGCACTCATCAATATCTATCAAAATGAAAGCAACAGTATTTCTTCAGCACTATAAATAAACCCAAGGCAGTTCAAAATATATGCACTTTATGATAAAGGAAACAGAATTACCTTCCAATATAACAGTGATAGGGTTGGGTCGAAAACCTTCTCCACCAGGACAAAGAATTTTGTACTCAGCTATGAAAACAGACCAAAAAAATCAAATTGAGTTACTTTTGAATATAAAATTCCTAGAAATGATGTCCTCAAGAGAAATACTGACATACCCAACTGAAAATATTCATTTTCAGAAATCTTTAGCAGTTACCCCCACCCATCTGAAGCAAGTTAATATCTTTGTGTATAGTTGTCATTTTCCAAAAGCTTTACTGTGCCTACCAAGTGTAAGACCACTGTCCTCAGTCTCTGAACCCTCTACATACTCTCCTGGCCTTATATTCTTGCGGAGGATTTTATTCCCTTACCTCTATCATTATACCTTCTTAAAGATTTTATTTCCCTTTTTAATTTCTAACAGATTCCTTCTCCATTTTTATGTTCCGTTCAGCCTTCCTGGAAATTACGGCTTCCCTTAATGATGTTAATCAGCCTGTTTCTAAAACCCTTTCAGAACAGAGCCTCAGGAAATGCTGCTGTTTCTCGGTTCCCACCCCACTTATCTGTTTAGCTGTTTAACTGACAGTGATACTGATGCCCCTGTTTCCCAAAACCAAGTTTTTCCAGTGTCCCTTGATTCCCCCCATTCATTCTGTCATCCAAGCATTTCACTCAGAAACACTGATTTCAGTGCCACGCAACAGCAGTGTGATATACACAGAAACATGTGAACAAGCATGACCCTGCCCTGCTGTTTCATCCCAGTGAGTATCTACAACAACCAGTTATTTCATAGTCATCATGGTCTTCCCAAATCTGATAAGCCCGCTCTTGAATTTCTGAAATTCTATGTATATATATGTATAGATTTGTATTTGTATATATCCCAGTTTTTGCTCCAATCCAGTTTGGGGTAGGTGGACCTCTATTTTCTTATCATTATTAATCAATAAAGCTGACTTCCCTTCTTAAACATACTGGTTTGCTTCCCTCGTCATCAATGAAATGGACTACCCTCCTCTTTTGCTTTTTCTCTCCTCCTCTTTCTGCCATCCTCAACTCCTGTTAAGTCTCCACTTTCACATCACACCTTTCCTCTAAGGCCCAATTAAAATATGCATGATCATCACCACCCTCTGTCAATCAGGACTGACTTTCCTTTCTGAAGAGAAGAAAGAAGAAGAGGCCTGTTAAGCATTCATCCCTGCATTGAAGGCTTTACTTAGGTCATTTCATTTAATCCTATGAGGCATTTTATTAATGAGGAAACTCAGGCTTGCTAAGTAACTTGCCCAAAGTTACATGAGCGGCATATGAGTCCTTTTTGGAACCAGGTGTGATGTTCCTTCCACTCGGGACACTGTGTCTGCTGTCCTTCTCTCCCTTACTGAGGCCTACAATGAATTATTATATGTTTGGGTCATATTTTACTGGACTGTATACTCTCAGGGGGCACAATCTAGTGTAATTGATCTTTGCACACCCAAAGTACACACTCTAGTACTCAGCAAATCCTTTCAGAAAAAGTGAATAGATGACCCTTCAGCAATCAATGCCTATCCCAATATACCATGTAAGTAGCAACCACTGATCTTTGCCAAAGAAGCTACATCCGACTCTGAATCATAATAGGGTACCCATTTAGAAAAATGAGAAGTGTTTTATTTTTTAGAAGATACTATTTATGTCCTTAAAATCACATCTAGAGCATTCTCTAAAGTCATACCACAAGAATGGAATGATCTCCCATCTCGTATTTGTTTACAGGGACATTCAAGTCTGTCCTAGAGCTTCTAAAACTAGCCCATAGATGACAAAGGAGAAATCAATCAATGTCTTCCTGGAAAGTAAGCAATATAAGTGACTTAGCCTGGAGGGTGTTCTTCAACATAATGCAACCTGCTTTTCACTCACATGGAAGTGATGTTACCTGCCCCACCTGACCTTTTAGCATAAGCCAACTAACTACCAAGTTGGGAGAGGTGTCCCTCAACAAAGCAGAGAAAATTGATCTCCCTTCCCTGATTGAAGTGTAGAGACTAGTGTCAACTCCCTCCCTCTGTGGTTTTTATTCTGGCAACAAGAATTGGCCAGAGCTGGAATAATGGTAATAAATAAGAGCACGTCCACTTACATGTGTTCACAGGAGGGCACAGCTCACAAGGAGTACCCCAGGCTTTACCCAAAGTACAGCAGCAGGAAGCTTTGGAAACACCAACTCCAATTTCATTGGTACAGGCTGTATCTCCATTATCTCCTCGAGGTCGAACATCCAAATAGCAATTTCCAGAGCGGGTATCTATTTACCACCACATACAAACAAAAAAGTCAGGCAGATTCTTTCTACATGAGGGCTGAAAATTTAAACCCATTTCTGAAGCTCTTTCAGAAACTGTTTAAAAATCAAAATAGACTTTTACGAAGAAATTAAAAAGTGTCCAAACACATATACTGGGAATCTACCTACAGAAAAGGAACCCAAAGCATAAACTAGATTTAGGAAATGCTTACATTTTCATATCATTAATTTTTTTAAATTTAAGAATGAACGTTCAATGCTCTAAAAATAACAAACAGTATGCTTCTCTGAAAAGTTTTTAAGATCTTACCAACACAGCCAACTCGAGTTGGATTCAGCTCAAAATCGGGTGGACAGTCACAGGTATAGCTGCCTGGAGTATTGACACAGTTTCCACTGATGCACGTGGTTGGATCCAGACATTCATTAACATCTAAAACCAAACAGCCAGGGTCAGAACTGTCACCTGAGCCAGCGTGGGGAAGACATCACCATAACACAGTAGCACTAAAATCTAGGGCTCCCAACGAGAATTTTAAAGAGTTACTAGTTATAATTACACCTAGAAACACAGTCTTCCACTTCTGAAATAAAACCCCTCAGGAAGGAAGTATGTCATAGTCTTTGGTCTTTTTCCCCTGGAACACATTTAGCATCCACATTTGTCATCAGGAGAAAATATGACTTTGGAACTAGGAGAAATATTCCAGTCAAGGCAACTGAAAGCAAAACACGACTGTGACCTCGGTCAACCAAAAATTCAGGCACAGATTTTAAGAAAATATATTTAATATGTGTGGCTTGTTATTTCTTCAAATTAGAGCAAGATGTCCCATGGAACCCTCAGGAGCAGGTGACTTCGGCTGGTTTCCCGCTGGGTGTGCTTGCCTGAGAGCAGCCAAGCGTGAGCACAGACACGTGCATGAGGCTTAGCGTGTTTCCCCAAGCCTGCTAAGAGTCTCTCTCCCATCACTGATGCTGGGTCGAGTATTTCCCTTTCAGGATCTAGTCTATAAATATGTACAGAATTCCAGATATTCAGGACGTTGGTTTTGGCAAATTCTGACTCTGTATAATCCTTTAGTTTGTGCTGAACACTCACAAAATACTCAAGGACAGGTAAACGGATTCAGAGAGGAGAGAATGGAGAACAAGGATGATACCTTTCCCTTGGGACCTCCCCGCCCTGGACCTGGAACCTACAGGTTCAACTACAGAGAATTATTTTGCTCAAATCTCATGTGAATTTGGAGAGACATGGAAGAGTAACAGAAACGAGATTAGATAGAATTAAGCTGATGGCAATTTGGGACACTGAGGAGAGGGTATGGAACATGGAGAGGCAACTTCTTATGGGATGCCAGAGGCCCAGCCTGCTGCCATAATATAGTCTTTAGAAAAACCAAGAGAAGAATGTGTGCCTATTGCAGAGCAATTTGGGGAATATGCCAAGGGTTGTACAAGCAGCTTATGGTCACAAGCGGGAGAGCCACTGCGTCATGGCTTGGTTAGGTTGCTGGAAAAATTACTCTTCCTGACACCCTGTGCCCATACAGAATGGAATTTGTTTCCTCCATATCCTTCAATGGAAGGGTAGGCTAGGATGGACAACTGCAAATGGCTTTCAAAGTCCCAACTCAGTGCCAAAGTGAGCAGAGTAACAGTCTATGGGCGTGCCTATAGCTTTTCTAATGTTTTTCATATGTTCCCAGAGACTCCCTTGCTTTACAAGAAGATGATCAGCACACTACAAATGGGCAGCTGAGGTCTATGTACCACATTCTCTGGTGACCACTGGCAGGCCAGGGGTGGGAACTAGTGAGTATTGTTATGGAGGAGTACAAAGAGAAAACCAATGATCCCGTGGCCTTCAAAAGGAAACTCTCTGAAAATGTACCCAAGGAGGGAAGGAATGGCTGGGAAGCCCTGTAACTGGAGCACCCCTGGAACTTTCCTCTGTAGCTACAGCATGGTTCTAAGGTTACAAACTCGGCTCCTTCAACTGTCTTCAATTTTTTTTCCTCTGCATCCTCATATCTGACCAGTTCCAAGTGTCAGAAATTTAATTCTGTGATACCTAATGCTTCACCCCAGCTTTTTGTTTGTGACTCTGTGAATATCGTTATGGAATGCCAGCAAGACCCCAACAGCCAAATCCCCTGGGACCTTTGGGAGCAAATTTTGATGCAAATGGACACCTTACCTGTGCAGTTCCCGCCACTTCTGTCCAGCTCATAACCTATCTCACACTCACAGCGGAAGAGGCCAGGAAGGTTGTGGCAAGTTCCAAAAACACAGATGTTCGGAAGGGAGCACTCATCAATATCTTGGAAAGGGGTAAAAAAAGGGAGACGTTAAATTTCTTTCTTTGCTACAGATACTGCTTAATGTAATTAGAAAATTAACATTACTAGGAAAATGATGACTATTAGATATCAATCTAGGCACTTCTCCTATAGGCTTTTAGATGATTTGTTATGTATAGGGAAGTCTTTTTGGTGAGAACTCACTTTTTCTCAGCCCCTGTTACATGCCAAGTAGTGGGTTAAGCATTTTACATATATGTATCTCATTTATGGTGTTTCGTGCAGGTCCAAATCACTTTTGTGATGTAAGGGCCAGAAAGACCACATTAGCTTGAATTCTTTTTTTTTTTTAATCTATATATTCACTACTTTTGTTGTGGGTTATTTTTGGAAACTTTTATAATCAGTTTTATAACACTCTGTGTCCCTAGTGCTACGGTGTGCATTTGCTATTGCTGATGGAGATCTAACAACTGCAGACGCTACTTCCAGGCCTCTGTCCCTGCCCCACATTAACATTCTATTTGTGTAATTGACATGTGGGCACATTTTCGGCCTTGAGACTGGCTTTAAATAGCCATGACCACTCTGCCAGCGATGATTTATATTAAGAGCTAACAAACAAACAAAACCTTCCCTTGTAGCATTAAGAGAAGCAAAACTTTCAATGCAACTATTTATGTTACCAGAGGTGGCACAGTACCTGTTTTCCTTGGATGTTCAGAGTAACAAAAGTAAACAAGGCATTAGGCACATGACCAAGAGCATAATCTGGTTTCTTGACTCAGAGGAATTTTATATCAAACTTTGCATATTTAATATAAACTGTATAAAGAACACCCAATAATTCTATAACAAAGAAAAGTATTTATAGAACTATATGAGGGAAATAGTATACATGTCGTAGCTAAAGACTGATTTTAAGTTAATGTCCTATTAACAAGCAACAACTATTAGTTAAACCATTAATCAGTATCTTGTTTAAATTTCTACTGTCAATTGTTATCATTTATTTATTTCTACGGAAATCTTTTTAGTTCATTGTAGCCACTGATTCTTCTCAATGAGGGATAATGCACTTACATTTTACAAGTGTGGGTAAAGGAAAAATCTTGTGTCTCTTAGTAGGATACATCCTTAGCCAACAGGCTCCCAGGACTTTCCTGTCTGACCAACAATTATCAGAAACACAGAGTCTCTCCCTGAGAGACATCATGACATTATCCCAAAGGGTCTCCTACTGGATGGATTCGCAAAAGATATTTACAGACCATGTGAGACATATGTACCCAGAACATTATTCTACATATGGAAAAGACTTTGCTCTGCTGTTATTTTAAAGCCTTGATGTCTAGAAACCAAACCATAACAGAGACTTAAAAGTGTTTCCATATCTAAAGAGAATCCTCCAATGGGGCATTATCAGGAGACCAGCACTTTGACTTCTTTCCCCCAGCAATGGAGAGAAGAGTTAACCACACTTGATGATCTTCCCTTCCCTATGACCAACAGGTGTATTCCTGCAGGCTGCCTAGCCAAGGTTGGATGTGCAATTTATGGCCATAGAAGATTGTCTCTGCACAAAGAGAAAGAAATGATCTGGCTGGAAACTTAATCCCTCCACAAACTGAGTTGATGAGATTGAAGATGAAACATACATCAGTTAAAAAATAAAATCAGGAATGTTTAAATAACCTAATCTCATCAGGCCTGCAAGACCACCAGCAGCTTCTCCATCACTTACCTTCACAGGCTTTCCCATCAGCACTGGGCACAAAGCCCATGTCACATTCACAGCGGTATCCTCCTGGGGCGTTTAGGCACTGGCCATTGCCACACAAATTCAGATTCTCTGAGCACTCATCAAGATCTACAGCCAGAAAGAAATACAAGTTACTCTTTCTCAGTTAGGAGTTTTCCCATTCCACAGGTCCAACAATTTTTATAATTATCAGCTTCCTGAGTGCAGTGGTATTTGGTCATACTTTCTACTTGACACATTTAAACTCATTTTTCTCTCTCCCTACTTTTTTAGTTTAAATATAAAAAAATAGATGCTTTATTGACTTTATTTTTAAATTTAATTTATATTTTATTGTTTATGCTATTACAGTTGTCCCTGTTCCCCCCCTTCCCCCAGTCCCCCTCAGGCAATCCCCACACCATTGTTCATATCCATGGATTCTGCATATACATCCTGTGGCTACTCTATTCCCTATGCTGTACTTTACAGCCCCATGACTATACAGTAACTATCAATTTGTACTTCTTATTTCCTTCACCCATTTCATCCATCCCCTGACCCCCTTCCCATCTGGAAACTATCAAAATGTTCTCTGTATCTATGATTCTGTTTCTGTTCTGCTTGATTATTTATTTTGTTTTTTAAAGTCAATTGTTGATAGATATGTATTTACTGCTATTTTATTGTTCATATATTTTATCTTCTTCTTGAAGAAGACCCTTCAACATTTCATGTAATGCTGGTTTGGTAGTAATGAACTCTTTTAGATTTTTCTTGTCTGGGAAGCTCTTTATCAGATGAACCCAAAGAGGCCCACACCAAGAACATCATAATTAAAATGCCAAAAGTTAAAGACAAAGAGAAAATCTTAAAAGAAGCAAGAGAAAAGCTGTTAGTTACATACAAGGGAGCTCCTAAAAGACTGTCAGCTAATTTCTCAAAAGCAGCTTTGTAGGTTAGAAGAGATTGGCAAGAAATATTCAGTGATGTAAAGCAAGGAGGGCCTATCATCAGGATTACTCTATCCAGCAAAGCTATCATTTAGAATTGAAGAACAGATAAAGAGCTTCCTAGACATGTTTTCTTTCTGGAATGCTAGTATTGAATATTCAGTGAACATGGTATTCAAATGCTAAATTATCACTAATGATGTAAAATGAATAAGTTAAATAAATCTTTCAAACTAAGGCTTTTTCAAGCAGACTCATCCACATGAAGACACTTCCATGACAGGAAATAACACACCATGGTTTGTGCCTATTTCTCAAGGTTCAGGTTCTGCTCAAACGGGCAGCAAAAGAACTAGAACAACAAATACAAAGGACACCAAAAATTCCTGTCTGCTTAATCTTATTGATTTCTGTTAATAATCATGGATATTAAATATCAAACATAAGAGCCATACACTCCTAATACATGAAACACTCAATATTTCCTAAAAGGTATTGGGAGGTTTATAATGACAAATCTTCACTGGGTTAGGAAAAACAATTTCAAATATGATAACACTTTCAGTGAGTTAAAAAATCATTCAGGTAAATCACTTACTGGGCCTTAGCCTCTTATGTTTAAATGACTTCTTGAGAGCAAAGTGCTCAGAATAAAGGAATGTTTCTAGTCATGTGAGCAGCTATGCTACCTGACGACCAATGAGAAATGGATGTCAGTATCTTATTTAAAATGAAAGTCCTAACATAAAAAATGTTCTCTGTGTATACATGTACATGTAAGAGCATGTAGCATACAGGGGTGGGCAAAAGTAGGATTCCAGTTGTGAGTACACGGAATAGTTTATTCTCGTTATTTATTTATTTTAAATTATTTGATATTATTAACCTACTTTTGCCCACCTCTGTATTTACACAATTACATTTCTAATTCTATATATTCAAATATATGTAGTTCATGTTAATTCCATGACTATTAAACTAAAAAAAATGTCATCGATATATTGTAAATCTAGAAGTGAATGAATTTCTAGCAAAGCAGATATGAAGTTCTTGCTTATGCCAATGCGGGATGACAATGGTGTTGGCCAGTGGGAGGAAAAGGTATGCTGTTGACATGATCCAGAATACCCAATCCCTTTTCCTTCCTTAGCTTCCTATAGCAAGCTCACTCTCAAATATGGGATGGAAAACAAGTCAACAGTGAGAAATAGGCACAAAAATATAAAGGTTAAGGATTATATAAGGCAGCATGGCTTGTTTTAAATTAATGACATTATATACAGTGAGATATATGTAGTACTAATAACTATATACATATATAATTAACTTCTGCAATCGTCCTAACTGACCTATCTCCAAATTTCCATTCCATAAGGATCTAGTTTCAAATAACTAATCTTTTATGTTAAAGTTGTCCATACCTGACCCAGCCTTCAGAAAAGAATTGAGGTTCTGAAAGCCATGGAACACCTTGCTTCTCCAACTGCTACTTACATAGTTGTTCCCAACACAAACCTACCTGTGCAGGTGAAGCCATCGCCCGTGTACCCTTCCTTACAGAGACAGCGGTAAGAGCCCATGGTATTCTTGCAGTCTGCATGTTGGCTGCACATGTGGGTCCCATTGGAGCATTCATCCAGATCTTAAGAAAACCAATCACATCGTTATGAACAGAAAGTGTGTTATTTAATGCCAATAATATACAAATTAAATTCTTCTTTACAGAATTCACATTTTCATATTTATAATCTCTGAAGTTCGTGAGAAGCACTGTCTGTTATTTTCTGACACACCTGTGCACTTAATGCCATCTCCAATCCACCCAGGGCGGCAGCTACATTTGAAGCTCCCTGCTGTGTTGGTACATACAGCATGTCTGTCGCAGTTGTGTGCTCCAATTTCACATTCATTGATGTCTGAAAAAATAGGCAGTGGTTTAAAAAAAGTTCAGCACAGATGCCATTTTGATCTTTTTAAAAATGTAACAATAGCACGTTAGCAACATCAAAAGTGGACTCACTTTCACATTTCCCACAGTATAATGCAGATTATTTTAGCATCCACATATATACTCTACATATATTGAACAGCTTCAAATTTTAATTTATAAAAAAAAAACAATGCAATGATAATTGCTATTGACTAATTATTTTCCATTATTTTATGTGTCTAGTCACTGCAAAACAAAAGGAACCTTTTTCCAGTTGATGATCTTAAAAAGTGAGTTGCCTAAGTTCAATGGTATTAACACTTATGGTCATGTGTTTCTATAACCAACATTTTTATTAAGTCAACCTTACAGACAAAGGAATACACTGTTGTTGGCATATTAGAAAATCTTTTGCTCAAATTTTATATATTAAGTACATTTTATTCTTAAATGTAAAACACTATTATTTAATTATGCTTTATTTCTTAGGGAAGTTTTACTTTAGGTATTGATAATTTAAGCATTTACAAAGAATTTTCTTTAAGAGAGTGTGTGAACCTTATTTTCTCTAGCTTCTTAAGAGTCCTAGCATGTTGGAGACCCAAGCCTTCTTGCGTAGTTCATGTAAAACTTAAGCCAATGGCGATTTATCTGTAAAAGGACTGCCAGGTAACGGTCACGGTACTAAAAGACTTCACATTCTTGAAAATTCTCCATTCTCTGAAATTTCATGTCCAAATTTAGCCATGATAGGCTGCATAATATAAAAGTGTTATAATAAAGAATATAAAGTGAACTATGTTTTGTTTTCTGTAAAATTTTTATTTATAGTAAGATATATATATTTGGTCCTTGTCTGCATTTCTGGCACAGAACTGTGAAAACCTTTTAATTTCCTAAGTGATGAGGGCCAGGAAGGTGTCTTTTATTATGTGAATGAGATGACTTTTGGACCTTACCTAAGCAGGAGGGCTGGTTGTGAGGAGAACCGTCCATGTGACTAGATGGTTAGAACTTTCAGTCCCACTCCCCTGACCATAGAGCAAGTTATGGGAAGAGGGGCTAGAGGTTGAATCAATTGAAGGCCAATGATTTGATCACTCATACTTAGGTAAGGAAGCATCCACAAAATTCCAAAAGAACAGGATTCGAAGAGCTTCCAGGTTTGTGAACACATGAAGATTCAGCAGGCGTGTGCTCTGTGGGACAGAGTTCCACATCTCTTCCCCATCCATATCTTGCCCTATGCATCTTTTCTACCTGGCTGTTCCTGGGTGATAAACTTTTATAATAAACTCGTAATCTAGTGAGTACAGTAGTTTCCTGAGTTCTGTGAGCTGCTCTCGAAAACTAATCAAACCCAAGGAAGAGGTCATGGTAACCTCTGACTTATAGGATTTAGGGCCAATATGTCAGAAGCACAGGTAACAAACCTAGACTTGGGATTGGCATTTGAAATGGCGACAGTCTTGTGGGACTGAGTGCTTAACTACCTGAAGACAGTATCAGAATTTAGCTGAATTATAAAACACCCAGTTAGTGATCAGAATTAGAATTGGTACCATCATCTTATTTCCTAAAGTTAATCCATTATTAATAAAAGCCAGGAACTTAATTTCATAATAAACTTTTTATTAACTAAGAAAAATAACTCTTAGGTATGGATATTGTGACTCTAAAGGGAAACCAATGAATGTCTAAGATAAACTTAGGTCAAGAAGGATAATTTTGGCATACAAAATATTATAAGAATTTTCAGTGATTGCTTGAATAGTGGCATGAAAAAGAAACTGGACAAGCAACTTACACTTACACTTTTGTTTATTTAAGAAGCCCAATTAAATGATTTGAAAGTGTTTGGAAACCTGCTGCTTACCAAATAGTTCATCTGAAGCTCAGAAATAGTCCTAAAATCTTTGGATTCTTCAAAACTTTTAGAACACAAAGTAAAATAATAACATTTTCCTACAAAAACGTTTTATAATATCACTAATAATCACAAAGTGAAAACATGCCTGAAAGATTGTTCTTACAGTTACAATGTATTGTATGTGTGAGTTTTAATGTAACGTTGGCAGACACATGAACCTACTGAGTTATTCAGGCAGGTCAAGGGAGGCACATACCAGGCAGCTTTAGACTTGTGACTGGGAGCTTTAACCAACTGAATAATTGAACATGGCACATTCCAAGGAAATGAGAGGGCAGGCTGGCCCAGGTATGATAGTGGTAAGCAGGCACAAGAACTCAAGAAAGTAAGCCTGACCTAACGGGCTCCCAAGCAGGGGCCATTGGCTCTTCTCTCTACCTCAGAGAATCACTCCCCTCAGAGCTAATGAAGCAAACCAGCACTTCCGCAGAGTCACTTTCATTTCTCTCCTTTATTTGTCATGATGTAGAAATAATGAGCTTCGATTGCCTAAGTACTGAAGCCTCCAAAAGTTCTAAAAATCAAGGACGTTTCTAAGTGGGAAGAATTTAGAACTCTACTTTCTCAATCTTCAGTTTCTCAGAGGAGGACAGAGGCCCCCAAAGGCATGGGGACTTTCAAGAACCTCAAAATCAGTAATAGGCAGATCCAGGACCACCAGTGCCTAACTCAGCTTCCCTGTCTACTCCTCAGTACTACTTCCCTTAGGCCACAGATGCTTGATTGGGCTGATTTCTTTAGACACATCACAACTTAAGTCCTGCTTCATGGAATTTTCAAAATCTTGGTGAGTTTAACAGACTTGTAGAAGTATTCACTAACCTTTAAATACTAAGTATAATTTTCAGAGATTATCATAGCCTTTCAAGATAGTAATTTTGTAATCTTTTTCTTTCCAGTTTTCTTATGCCCAAAGTTATCCTTATTTTTATATGGATTTTTTTTTACCTCCCGTATTTAGTGTTGCAATTAAGGAAATTACAATTTCTTTTAAAAGGGGAGTCTTCTTCTTTTTCTATCATTAATAGTATGCTAATATAAATGTCTAATTCAAGAAAATATGTGCAATTTCACCACATTTTTTCAAGGTGAAAAAAAATTATACTTGCAAAGACCCTGTATCATGGGCTTTAGGGCACAAGGAGAGAACAACTCAGGAGCCAATACTCAACCCCCCATTTTGTGAATATTTGCAGAAGCTGTTATCCCAAAGCCTTATACTCTCAGTGTATGACAAGTGAATTTGAAAGACTTGGTCATAACATATAAAGGCCTCTCTGAATAAAAAACTTCTGCGTGCGTGTGTTTGCGCATGCACACGCCAACTATTATTCATTTATCGGTTCCATGGCAGACCTGGGCCCAAGACTGCCCTTCATTATAAAAGCAAACAGAAGGGGAAACTGAGCCATAAGGAAAACAAGCAAACAAAAATGCTGCATTCAAACACTTGAGTCGTCAATAAAGTGAAGGAAACATAGCACACGCTTGCCAAGAACATCTCTTTCTGTACAAATGTTCTCTTTCCCCCACAAGTGTGCTCCAGACAGAAAATTCCTTTTTCAGATTAAGAATAAGCACAAGCCAAGAAAAGCAAAGAAATTCAAATTTAGGGCTGACACTGCAACCTCCATCACCCCGCCAAAGCTCCCTCACAGATTCAAAAGTCCCATTTCCATGGCTCTCTTGAAGGGCAGGCGTGAGGTCTGAGCAGACCCCCAGCACAGTTTTGGGCATGTTCCGCTGACCTTTGAATGTGAGCGGTGCTCTGAGCAACCCTGGCCCCCTCTGACAGTCACGCAGGAAGAGGCTGTATCACCCACTCGCACACCCCCATTCCCACCACCTTGGCATCAGTCACGTGGACCCGGCCCCAGCAGAGCTCCTTGATTCGGCGTTGGGGAAGAAGACATTCGAGTGAGTGGAGAAGCCCATCGTGAAGGCTGCTTGAATTTCTTAATTTGGATCCCGAGTTGAGCCAACACCATTTAACTGAACACCCAATGAGTTTTCATAGGCTGACGGCCAGGGGAGGACAATTAGCAGTGATAAGGAGCTGGGAGGAAATAGGTTCCAATTCTCATGGAGTGCTGGTGGTTTTGAAGTCTTTAATTCTCTCTCATGGACTAAGACCCACCAGCAAAGTTTTTCAGGTGAGATGAAGCACACAGTTTGAGAAATGGAACTACCAAGAAATCTACCTGTTTTAACAGAAAGCGACTCTGATTTTAATGGTATATCTTAATGACTGACAGAGTGAGCACACGGTGGGTGGGAGGGTCTTACAAACTAGCTTGTGAAAGCAAGGACCCATCAAGTACGGCACCTAGCAGCAGCCTGGTTTTTCTAATTCCAATTGGTTGTTTAACTACAATTAGGCACAGTAGTCCCTCTCTATATCGCAGTTCATTTATTGTGGCCTCACTGTATCGCAGGATTTAAAAATATATATATATTATATTTAATTATTTATTGTGGATTTTTCGCTATATCGCAGGATTTTGCGGTACTGTATACGTATGTTGTTAAAGTTACGTAGGTTTAAGAGTGTAGAATATGTTTAAGAACATAAGTATATGTTTATAAAAGTGTGGAAAAAGTTAATAAGGGAGTGGGAAAGGTTAATAAGGGACTGGGGACGGTTTATAAATGTGTGGAAAGGGTTTATAAAGCTTTAAAGTATATACAAATACTAAAATAAATGTAAGGTTCCTACTTCATGGATTTTCACCTATCACAAGGGGGTCTAGAACGTAATAACCGCGATAAGTGAGGGAATACTGTAAAATGAGCAGCAGAAGCCTTGCATGTAGGCCACAGAAAAACTGTGACCCAGCTCGCTCCCTTAAGCCAAGGACAGAGAGCTGTGTTCTAGATTTCAAACAAATGTACTTTCTCCCTCCATTAAATTGAACATTCGCCTCAACCCAGGATTTGGATAAAGCTGCAGGAGGAAAAAAAAAGAAACCCTTGACATCTGTGTAGGCTGGGAATGTAAGTCAGTGGGTGGATTCTGAACACTGCTAAAGTGATTGGGGGGAAAAACATGTTTATTTGTTAAAATGGAAACAATCAGTAATGACAAGGGAGCTGAAATATTTAGACCAAGCTGTAGTGGAACGCAGAGGACATTTTTTAGTTCTTGTGAAGCAAAGTTCCTCCCTATGAAATAGCATACATATTTTTATAATGTTTTTATAGGCCATTTTTAAAAATATATAAATTATGTATATTATACATATTATATGTATATAGAAATATATGTAGGATATTTCTTTTGTCTGTCATCAAAACATAGTTCCAGGTCTATTCTTCACTGTTATTTGTTGTGTGGCTTGTTCATCTCCTGAGGCAAGATCCATATCTGTGCTTGGATTAGTTGCCTGGGACATTACAAACACTTGTCTTTAACATGGCTATCACCAAGGTATCCTGATGATATTCTAAGTTGTGAGTGACACTAATTGTAAACTAAAGGCAGGCTAAAAGAGCCCTAGTTACATGGGATTAAAAAACATTTTGGCTCCGATTTTTCAAAACTTGTGTTTAAGTGTACCAGACATGCTGCCAATGCCTGTTTGTGAAGTCGTTTTCAAGCAAGTGTGATGCCCTTAGCTGGTAACAACAGTATTTACAGAGGTCCTCTGTTCCCTCCTTCCCTAACACACCCTCTCCTTCCATACTTCACTGCAGGGTGCTTACCAGAGGGGAGCACTGGTGTGCCTGCAGAGCACCCTGGTGATTTCTTCAAGCTCATGAACAAGTGGAAGAATGAGGAATAAAAGATACCACATGCCATGCTACCAGGATATCAAAGGGGCTATGGAACTGGTCTTCTCCCTACAGTGCTATCTGGACTTCACACAATTAAAAATCATCTTAGACTAGAATTTAAAAGTAGGGGGATGCTGGCCTTTGGGAAAAGATAAGAGTATTTCTTGGACTTTAAATCTATGTTTCTGTTCCCATAATTTCCTGAAAGATTGCTGTTCTTAAAGTAAAACTGGTGTGATCTCTTCTAATAAAGAAGGACACGGCTCTCCTCACCACAGTCTTGGTATCTGTGCAAACGCAATTAAAACCAGCCTTCTAAAGCAAGCCTAAGAGAAAGAGTAAGATTTTCTTTCTTTAAACTGATTTCAAGAGTGTGTCAGTAAATAGTAGTATAAATTTTTGCTAGACTAGAAGTTATGTCTTCAATTAAATGGCTTCTAGACACTGTGTCTGTGTCTCATTTTATAACAGCAACAGTAGCTACTATTTATTGACAGAGCTACTAAATGTCAAGCACTGTGCCAAGGGCATTATATACATTATATCTCATTTACCTAAAATGAAATTAATGTCACATGAAAATTTAGGCTTTCTTCATGGTAAACGGCCTAAAATAATTGGCCTCTGCACATGCCTCTGTTAGCTGGAATTTGGAGCATAAAATTATAGATTCTGTTTTCTTATAGCTGAAGACCATCCCATTAGATTAACTTCTCCCTTCTTAAACATCACCATTCTCTGGGGTGAATTTTGGTGAGTTTAACTGAGCCAAACGTTGCTGGTAATAGCCTCTATTAACTAAAATGCAATATGGAACTGTCCTACCTTTCCCTTCATTCCTGCCAGACCACTGCCCCTAATTCCAAGTCTATATTTAGACTGGGAGCTAAAAATAAAGTTTGAACCATAGATATAGTGGGCTAAGCCTAATTTGTAACCCAGAGACCATATGAGGAGTCGAGATTTTAAACACTTTCCCATTAGAATGGACCCCTAGCCATGCTTCATATCAAGAGTAACATAGTGAGAATGAAAAAATTCTAGCTTCATGCTTATTTTTATAATTTGACTAGAACCTGTCAGTTTTGAACCCACAGTAATCTTATTGGTGGTACACTGTATATGTATAACTTTGAAACTTAGTATTATTAGATGGTTTAAAATGATAATGTATTTGGGGGTTTTCTTGAAAAATGTTGATAGAATTTAGAAAAGGATCTGTACAATTACCACACTGCCAATCTGCAAACATTTTATTGTTCATTTTAAGTTATGGGGACTTGATAAATTGGTTTTTGGAATTAAAGTCTGTTATTTGTATGGAAATTATGCAGTTACCTAATTCAAGCTCACCACGATCTCTATTATGTTTTAAATTATGTTGTATGCCATATTACTGTATGTAATTAGAGTAAAATTTTACTTATTATTCCATATACTTAACATCATTGCCTCAAGTTTGAAAATACCAACTAAACATTTGAAAACAATATCACTCACACAGAATGACTTCTTCTATTTGACATTTAATAGTTAATCTAGAAATATTGTAAAAAGAATCTTTATTGGTATTATTAGTGCTATTGATATTAGACAAGCAAAATTACAAATGGTTTAATTATCATTACATAAGACTTGTTAAATCCCAGGAATAAAGACTTATTTGGGATAATGCAACTTAATACATCAAAAGCCTACTAATTTAAGGAACTAGAAGACTGATGAGAATGATGAAATATATGAATTGCACAACAGGATGGGCTTCTTTTAAAAGGTATAAGACTGTAAGTAAAGTGTTGGCAATGGAGGTTACTGGGAAAGGCTTGCTATAATACAGTCTCGTGCCACTTAATGACAGGATAGGTTCTGAAAAATGCATAGGTAGGTGATTTTGCCATTGTGCGAACACCACAGTGAGCTTCTGGAGACCTGGATGGTCTGTCTAGCCTACTACTGGAATTGTATGTGCTGTACTTTCATATCATTGGCAGTGCAGTAGGTTTGTTCACACCAGCATCAGCACAAACACACTGAGCTATGACAGTACCACAGTGAAAACATTACTTAGTGACAGGATTTTTTCAGCTCTATTATACTATTATGGGACCGCTGTTGGATATGTGGTCTGTTGATCTAAACATTATGTGGTGCATGACCATAAAGGGGTATAAATGTGAATGTTTGATAATTAGAATGTTAACTACTTTGTTTGATACAAAATATGATCTTAACCTCATAAAAATGTGATACTTATAGTATTAGAGTGGTAATTTATCCAATATGCCTTGCTTGTTTCACGGGTAAAAGAAAAACACTCTGTTTCAATCCAATCTAAAGTATGACAAATTTCAAAGAAGTGCGGGCTAAGTTAATGAAAAATGTTATACAGCATGCTTAATAATGTAATTAAAAGGTCAACAGCTCTAAAATTTATATTAATCTATAATTATGGTAGCAGTCTCTTAATCACTTAATGTCTTATTGCCCATTTAAAAAAAAACATACCTGTACAGCCAGTTTTTCCTTTTTTGCCTGAATATCCCATATCACAGTGGCAGATAAATGAGCCTTTAGTGTTTTCACAGGTTCCACTTAGACAGATATTTGGATTCAGGTCACATTCATTAACATCTGTAAGACATAGATATCATTAACACATATAACCATTTGTTGGCTATCAGTGAATACTTTTTCCCCGAGATAACACAACTGTGCTAAATAAATCAGAAAGGGTAAAATACTTTCACTCAAAAAGAAACTGTACCATTTGTGGAGCTAAATTCACAAGTGCTTTCTACACTGCAGGCTAACCATGCACATTGGCATCTTATCTGGGCCGTAAGCAGGAGGTCAAGTAATCAAATAAACTGACTGACTTCAGGCTAAATATAGACCCTGTTTATGTGCAGTCTAGAAAATTTTTTAAAACAGCATATTATACTGCAAGATGAAACTTTTAATTCAATTTGCATGATGCCAACAGTTTAGCTTCCGTATTTTAAAAGAAAGGATAAACTACTAATCTTAGTGTAGGTAGTTACAAACTTCACTTCTTTTCCAAATTAAAAGTATATATATTTTTATGATATTCACTTCAATTTCTGGGACTTCACATGTATTCAGTAAGAGTATTCCTAAGATATAAATGTGATACAGTTTAAATAATTTCAATTTTAAATCCTTGCCTCTGGCCAAGATGGAGTAATAGGCACAGAATTTGCCTTCCCACCTGAAGCAACAACTAAAGGACAATATAGGCAACAAGAGACAGTGGTCATGACAGAAAAAGCAAACTAGATGAGTTGCATGAAGCCCCAGATGACTACGCAGGGAGAGTTTTAAGGACATGGCATGGGGAAGAGGTGACAGATGAAACCAGGTAGTGTTTCTGGGTTGACGAGATAAAGCTGAAAGGCCCAGGTCCCTGGAGTTCCCAGGGCAGAGTAAAGGACAGATGGGAGCTGCACAGGGGAAAAACTCCAGATATCTGCAAAAGGTCCCAGACAAGTATTCAGATGAGTAATGATCAGTGGATGCCTGTAAGGAAACTACTCAAAACTGGGAAGTACAGCCACCAGTATTTGAGGGAACAATCATCAGAGTTCACAGAAGGCACAGAATTGTCAGTCTGGAAAATCCCAAAATCCATAGAGGTTTGAGTAGAGTGTCCAGAAGGGTCTTGCTTCATGAATGGAGCAAAATCAGCCCAGGACTAACTGCTGCTTAAAAGCATAAAAGTAGGACTCTGAAAGGATCAATCTGTTTCCGAATAACTTAACTGGGTTACAAAATAAAGTTCAAGAATATTTCTAGGAATCCAAAAATATCTAGCACCTAGTAACTCAAAATTTATACTGCCTGGCATCCAATAAAAAATTACCAGGCATTCCATGAAGCAGGAAAATATGACCCACAATGAAGAGTAAAGCCAGTTTACTGAAATGACTCAGAATTGACACAGATGACAGAATTAGTAGAGCAGGACATTAAAATGGCTATTATAACTATATTCCATATGTTCAAAAAGCTAGAGGAATGACTGGACATATTAAATAGAGACCTAAATCAAAAGTATATAAAAAAGGACCTAAATCAAACACTTAGAGATGAAAATTATAAAGTCTGAGATAAAAAGTATACTGAATGGGATTTAAAGTAGATTAGATATTGCAGAAAAAATGTTTAGCAAATTTGAATACATAGCAATAGAAACTCAAACAAATACAATTAATTCTAGAGTTTATTGCATTTTGTCAGAAATAAATTTTATTTGCCTTCAGTTAAGTATTTTAAAAGCCTAAGCTCTAATTATAGCAGAAGGAGAGCTAAGTGGACAGAAATAATGCATGGACAAAATAAACTCTATCTGGAGTTGACCAATGGTAGCTCAGTCGATACAACATATCTGACAAGAGCATCATGTCACAGTCACAAGAAAGTTGCTCTTTGAAATGCTAGTTTTGGAATATTAGTATTATATCTCTAAGTATCCTCACTATTCACATAGAATCTATCTGCTAACCAAAGTAAGCTTTATGTAATTTAACAGTACTTGTGAATAACCAGAGAAAAAGCAAAATTCTGTTTTCTTTGCTTACCTACACAAGTCTTCATGTCTTCAGATGCCATGAATCCATCATAACACAAGCATCTGTACTCTCCAGGTATGTTGGTACACTGACCACCATCACAGATATTGGGGTTATCTTCACACTCATCAATGTCTGCAGAGAATGGAACCAACAATGGCATGCTTTTGATATTGGTTTGATTAATTCAGTGATCAAAAAGTTAACTCATCCAAGTCAAATGAACTCAGCCTACTGGCATAAGATAATTAGTTCTCAAATCCAAATAAAGCTTTACATAAAATATCCCACCAGTTTTTCTCAGGTGAAAGAGGAGAGGACCATTTTCAAGATTCACAACATACTGTTCAAGATCAAGAGTCATATCCACTTTAAAGTCCATCATTTAATCAGTAATTTTACCTCTGCTATAAATTTATCATTCAAAAACAATCATGAATCTTATATTTCTCATCAAATTTAAATGCCTAAGTTCTATTATCTTCTGTTTTATTGATATTTTAAAATGAAAACCGGTTAATAAGCATATCTACTTATATGCATTTTTAGTAAAAATATTTATTTTCAGCATTTAATTTTTATAGCCAAATTTACATTTAGAATGTTTAAAGGAGATTTTTCTAGGTTAAGTTCTCCTCTTAACCCAAGCCAAAATCAATACCTATATTACCTACCTCATTTTTTATCCCTAGCTGCTTATATGGCTCTCTAGCCCAGAGTGATACAACAGGAAGTGTAAGTTAGACCAGCAGTTCTCAAATCCCTTGGAGGGCTGATGAGAACATATTACTGTGTTCAGTCCCCACGAGTTTCTCATTCAGTAGGTCTGTGGTGGGGCCCAAGGTTTTTTATTTCTAACACGTTCTCAGGCGAGGCTGAGGCTGTTGGTCCAGGCGACACACCCTGAAGAGCAGCGAAGTGAGCCAAGGGGTCAGCTTCTTCCAAATGCTAATCAATGGCGAAACGATTTCATGCTCTCCTTACTGAGCATGTACCAGGTAACAGATTGAGTGCTACACAAACTCTTCCACATAGGCAATCTAAACCCATTTTATAGATGAGAACTCTATCAAGAACTCACAGTTAAAATATGTGAAAAAACAAAGATTTGGACTCAGAACTACTTAACTCCAAAGCCCAGGCCCTAAACCACTCTACATAGGGACCCGTTACTGAGAGATTTCACAGGAGGCTAAAACCTACTTACCAGTACATGACCTCTGGTCAGGCATTAGTGCAAATCCTGGCTGACAGCTACATTCATAGCTACCTTCAGAGTTTGTACAGAAGGTCTCACAACCACCGTTCATTATGCTGCATTCATCAATGTCTAAGAAAAAGAAAAATAATATTACCTTATATTACCTTACTCTGTGTTTATGATTATGGCAGGTGTTTATAGTTCCCAGGTATGGATCAAGTAAAGAAAGAAAAAAGAAGAGCATCTGGGGCAACTGGAATGCACTACATTGTTTGATTCCTTCAAAAAATGTGAACTACACACCTACTATGTGCTAGAGATGTGAATCTAATGGTGAATGAGATAGACAAAGACCTGCCTTCATAATGGTTAACTGCAGCTGGAGAGTTAGGCGAACAATTAGGTGCACAGTACATAGTGCGCCACAGGAGAAATGCTCGGTTCTTTGAGAACATGCATGACAATGGCCATGTAGGTGAAATTCTCTGGGTCACAGATTCAGTTATAAACTTGACATTCAACTTCATTGGCTGAAGTTCTAAACCTTTTCAAGAACCTGAGTTAGAGTTCTGAGTTGTCCTGGGCCATGTTTCAGGAGAATCTGGGCTGATTTATGACTCTGGGTAGAAACCATGTGAGACTTGGCAGTTCCACATGATGTACACCCCAAACCAGGCAAAAACTGGCAGTTTCTACAAAGTTTCACTTTGACTTCGGGCACAGTAAAGCCACAGGGTTTTCTGTGCCACTCTTTCCAGCATGACTAAACCTACAGAGGGCCAGCTACAAAGTAAAAGGCTTGTCCCACAAAACCCCATCTTTAAGGAGTGCCAGACCTGGCCTCTATTTCAATGTAAGATATCATGGTCTTCTTTCCAATAATTATTCTTCGAAATCTTTTAACTGATCTAAACCACCTAAGGGCAGAGAATGTACCCTATGCTTTTTGTCTTTCGCACAGACCTAGCTGTGCTTCATTTATTTCAGGTGGTTAGTAATCACTTGCCTGGTTATGCATGTGCATAAATAAGTATGTGTTACCATCTGCTATTAAAGCAACATGGGCCAGATCATACTTGTTAAAGCTAAAACATTCTATACTGTCTCTCTCATTTACCTGTTCTTTAAACATGCAAGGGAGGTGAGATCCAAAGATCATGAGCCACTATGAAAAGAATTTTGCTTATAGGGAAACAAGAAAGATTAAGTAAAAATAACTAGGGATGGAAACAGCACTCAGAGAACATAGTTTGAGTGCTTTAGCAAGAGACTTATAAAATAAAATAAAAAACCATGTTCAGTATGGAACTTACCAACACAAAACAGCCTGTCAGGGGTTGAATGATAACCAGGGTTGCAGGCACACTGGTATTTCCCTATGAGGTTCACACATCGGCCATTGGGACAGAGGTTCGCACTCAGTTCACATTCGTTGATATCTGTGTAGAAAATAAGAATAGCAAACATCCAGCTGTCAGCTTCTGACTCTGGCAGAGACGTGGGTTGAATGACTGACCACAAGCATGTGGTCTGAAAGTCTTCCTCCTTACCTACACATGCTGAGATGTTGGGGAACAGCTGATGACCAGGAGGACATTCACAGCGGTAACTTCCCTCGGTGTTCAGGCAAACGCCTCCTCGACACAGGAGGGGATTTCTCTGACACTCATCAATGTCTGCAAAATGGAAGTGACCCATGTTGAAGATGGTGGTGTCCTGCCCAGGTCCCCACAACCAGGCCAGTGCACTCATCACCCGGTTTCTGGGAGTCCTGGCTGCTAATGACTCACAGGCTCCCTTCCTGAAGAACTGCTGTCTGTTTCATTCAGAAGTACCTGGGAGATGAGAGATTATATTTCCCTCCCATGCTGGGGGCCGCCCATGACAATACTGGATTGAACTGATGTGGAAATAGAAATCTTGGCCGTCTTGTCTCCAGGTGGGATGATTCTCTGATACCATTCACACTCCCGAGTCACCTGTGGATCCAGTTAAGGCTAAAATGCAGCTGAACTCAGCTTCTCTTATTCTCCTTCCCTAACCTGCTTCTCTCACTTCGTTACAGGTTCCTCCTGAGAGCACTCCCTTAAAATAATCTCCATCTCAGAGACCCTAATCTAATGCAACCAACTTAATTAATCTCCTTTTTTAGAAATGTTGGATAGAGACCCTATAATGCAACCCTAACTATAGCTTAATGTTTGACTTGTTCTCTCTTCCCTGGGGTGTCTATTTTATGTTTGACACTCACTTTTCAGGGACCCATAACCAGTGTCCAGGGCCACCCACCACCCCACAGCAAGAATTCCCTCACCTGTTCCACATGTCAGCCTCCCTCTGCCAGACTGATCACTGACTCACTGGTGAGATCAATACACTGGGGGAGCGGGAAGAAGCGAGGACACGGGCTATGAGTCCTCAAAGCTTCTCGGAGTCCTTTTTCTCCCATGACGATCACACGGGCACACACTTACCCATGCAGTTCTTCATCATCATGAATCCACTTTCATAGCCTTCGTCACACTTGCATTCAAAGTCCCCTGGGGTGTTCACGCAGTGGCCGTGGCCACAGAGGTCAGGCGATATGCGGCATTCATCAATGTCTGCACAAAAGCAGCAAGTGGCGGCAAGTGAGCATCAGGAGAGCCTTTATTCTTGTGGAATAAAGACAAAGCTTTCTAAAGGGTGTCCCTCCAAGGCGAGCCCCTTCACTGACCTGTGCAGTTTCTCTCTTCAGAGTCAAGAGCAAAGCCACTGTCGCACCTGCACTTAAAACTGCCGATGGTGTTTCTGCACTTGCCATGGGTGCAGAGGCTGGGAATCATCTTGCATTCATTGATATCTTCAAGAAAAATAAAATTTGTGAAAAGTTTGTGAGAAACCGACTAAGTCTCAGCACCCACCATTTTAAGCCCAGGAAGTTGGAGGGTCTTGATATAAGGTCTTGGCATTGTTCATTTTAAAGAACATGTGACGATCCAGGAGAAATATGAGTGTGGAAACATTTCTAGTCTTTTAAACTTCTATTTTAGAAAGCACTATCAGAGAAGTAACAAGTGTGTTTATTTAGACTTCTAGAATCCAGCACGCTGTCTGATACATACTGAACATTTAACTGTTTGCTGAATGAATAGTCTAAACTACTAGCGTCTATACATAAAGCACATAGAAAATGATTAGAATATATTGCCCCCCAGCAACCAACTGAGTGTGTAGAGCAGTGATTTTCAACCTTTTTCAGCTCATGGAAGACTTAAGTAATTACTAAAATTCTGTAGCACACCAAAAAATGTACTTTTTGCCGATCTGACAAAAATTAGGCATAATTTTGATTCATTCACACTGGGCAACTATTGTTGTATTGGCTGTTGTCATTTCTTAATTTGACAGTCTAAGGGAAAAGAGGTCAGTGTCCCTGACTAAACAGTTAGGTACTGCATGTTTTATAAATTCTTGCAGCACACACCAGTGTGCCTCTTGCAGCACTGGTTGAAAATCACTGTTGTAGAGAAATGAGATATATATTTATGCTTTTTGATGCTTTTTCGGATACACTTAACATACAAGAGTTTCAAATAGTATACAGCCTTAAAGGTTCATTAATATAATTAAAAAACGTTTTTGTTTTTTTTTACTAGGAGACAACATCTATAACATGTAATCTGAGTTTCCCCTTTTAGGAATCTTTCCAAAGCAAGACCTAAAGCTTAAGAAATACAAGTTCATTCCTACAATGTGTCATGAGAGACAGAACTGGCAGATTAAATCTCAAGAACATCAGGTCCTTCTGTGGCAATGAATTTCCACAGCCTTTGGAAGCAAATCACTAAAGTTCCTTCGAATTAACTTAACAGACACTTAAGAGGGCCATCTAGAAACTGTCTCTCTAGACACAACAATTTTAAACCCCAGTGTTTCTTGCACCAAATGCTCAGTAGAAAAAAAAGTCTACAAGTTTTTCTATAAGGATAGTTAAGTGATATTTACATACTCATTTCCCACTTGATTCAGTTATGAAGTATAATAACTAGGACCAGACACAACAGGCAACCAACAGAACACTATACTGGGAACATAAGCTGAGCCTCCCTGAATAATCAGAATTCTGAGTAACCAATTATGATTTTTCTTATGCTGAAGTAAACAAGTTCTGTTTCATTGTGCATAAAACCTTACATTCATTTTGAAATTAGTTTAAGTCAGTGACTTTTTATTTTTTTGCATGGATTTTAGATTATAGCATAAGAAAAACTGAAATAATGTTTGAAATATGTCACTGGAGTGTGTCTGTCACAGGATTGAATTTCGCTGTATCTGGACAGAAAGGACCTGGCACTGAGTTTCACATGCCACTCCCCCACCATTTTCTATACTGTGGACTATAGTGACTTGGATGCTCAAAACAGTGGGTAAAAGGTCATATAATATGGCTTTAGCAGATGGCATAAAACTTTTCCATTTCCTTTCATTTATGTTTGGCTTAGAGTGGCATTAAAATCTACTTTAACACTTAATAATGGCTAGATGGGAGAGGCAAGCAACCTCAGGAAATCCTGAGATGTAGAAAAAGAAAGTTCATTAGCAAGTGAATGCTTCATCACAGAGAATTCAGAAAGCAAAGAATGTATGCTGAGATGATGGCGGGATGAGCACACTGGTGATACTCGTTGTAATTCAATTAGTACAACTCTGGGCTCATGGAAATGCATCCGTCAGTCTAAGAAGAAGAGCCATCAACCACTGAAACCATTGTACCTTTGAAGAAAGGTTTTCCGCTTGTAATTTCCTTTGTGGCATATCCAGGTCCTCTGGGACAGAGCTCGTCATACTCTGGTGTGTTCCTCATAGGACACTCTTCACATTCCTCGGTGCCCCAGGCCGCCCCCACAGAGCAGCAGCAGGCGTCCATGCGGTGGCGGCCAGCAATGGGCAGAGCGCACTCCTCGTCTTCGTACCTCAGGAAGCAGGTTTCCACGCGGTTATCTGCCAGAGAACAGAGGAAGGCTGAAGAGAGCAACTCTAGGTTCACTACCCTAAACTTCCAGTGTTGTGTTAGGCAAAGTACAATACACTCAATAATTTGCTATATACTTAGTGACTAGAATTATTTTGTCCTCCAAAGAAACTCAGGCTTTGTGATGGGTACCCTCCCTAATACTCTTCTAGTGGAACACTCATCTTTCTTTGAGCCTACTATTTGTACAGTTTCCTTTTGACATTAGGCATTTTCTGATCATTCTACATAAGGAGCAGTATTCTGAAAAAAACCTGCTTTGGGGAGATGTTTTCATAGACTTGCCTGCTACCAATGCATGCCTGCCATAATGTCTTGACACCTCATCTGTAATTAAAAACAAACTACTAGTACAGAACATGTGAACTAGCTCCAGCCCCTCTTCCTCAGATCTATGTTATTTTGGAAAGGAATACCCCACTTGAGATTAAAGAGGAAAAGTCTTAATTACTTCTTTCACTTCAACATGTGTATATGCATACCTTCTTCTGGATACACATGGGGTACATCTAGTTCCAACCCGAAATTCATGGGATTATGAAGAAGGGTAGAAAAATAGCATACCAAAGGTCAGAAAACCTAGAATTTGGTCCTATTTTGTGACTAAGAAGTCTGCTTGTCTTAGACAATTATTAACCCTGAGCCTGAATTTCCACATCTGTAAAATGATGTTCTACCCATCTCTCAGGGGGTTACTATGAAGCTCAAATGAGATTATGCATCTGAAAATGGTAAAGTGTAATTAAAACATAAGGCATGATATTCCCTCTCTTTCTCCTTCATGAGGTGGTTTATTAACCATTCACCTAAGTGCCTGAGCTTCCTTTAATGTTAGGAAGCTTCTGAAGCCTTCTGGGCAACTTCACATGAGAGCTGCCTTTATTAAGATGGATATTTTAAAAATTATTTATAAATCAAACATTAAAGCATATTTTAGCTAAAGAACGTGAAAGAAGGTTCTCATTATATGTTGACTACTCTTAAACAAAGAAGCAAAGTCTCAGAATGGCATTAACAGACATCCATAGTTACACAAAGACTCTAGCCTTTGAATTCCAACTTTTCTCTTTCATATTGCTTACATTATAAACCAAAAAGTTCTCTATTTAAAGGTTTGTTTATTCTAATTTGTAAATGATCCAAATCCCTTAGCTGCATACCACCCTCTAACCACTTACAGTCATCCTTCGCTAAGAATGCTCTTTAGAGTAATAAGATTTCAGATACACAATGTGGCTGAGCATCATTTCCATAGTCATAGACTCAGAAACCAGTGACCCAAGAGGCATACTCCTAGCAGTCAGAAGCCATAGTATTAATATCAGAATAAGTCTGCCAGCCCTGGCTGGCGTGGATCAGTGGTTTGTGCGCCGGCCTGCGAACCAGAGGTTTGCTGGTTCCATTCCCAGTCAGGGAACGTGCCTGGATTGCAGGCCAGGTCCCGAGTTGAGGGCATGCGAGAGGCAACCACACATTAGTAGTTCTCTCCCACTCTTTCTCCCTCCTTTCTCCTGTCTCTAAAAATAAATAAATAAAATATTTAAAAAAATAAAAAGAGAATAAGTCTGCCAGATCCCACAAGAATCATGATGGGATCTCAAACCTAATGCCACTACAAATCTATTAGGGAAGCTTTCTAAGAACTCAGGGTTCTGTGCTTAGTCTCTTCCACACCATTGCCACTTGGGCTCTAGCTGTTGGCTTGGAGAATCCCACCATGACTGAAAGTGACAGCACCCCGGGCTCCCTCAGATTCACTATTCAGGACTGCGGCACTCTTCATTCCTGATACCTGCAAGAGTTTTCTGCAAAGACCTGTCCTTCTGCCCAACAGTAGGACATGCCTAGCAGGTATGGCTTATAGTTTTCAACTGAAATTGTTCTCTCTACCATTCACTTCACATCCTATAGCCCATGACATATGGGGGGTGGATTTAAGAGCTCTGGGTTAATAACTATGGTGGTAGTGATTTAAGGAACAGTTACATATCACAGACTAACATTTCTCTTCACTAACATGTTCTCTGCTCTTTATACAAAGAATAAAGAAAGAGCTTAAATCAGGAAGGCTCTTTTTCCAGGAAACCAGCATGGATTCTAATGGAAATACTGAATTTGGGATGTATATGTCTGTACTTGGAACTACATATTCAGTTCTATCTTGTCAACTGAAGTTTTAATAATCTTTAGGAAATGATCATTAGAAAAGTAATGAGCTCAGTATTTACCCAGGCAGATCCTCCCTGTGACATCCAAAGTCATTCCACTGGGACACTGACACGTAAATGACCCCTGAGAGTTAACACATACGCCATTTTTGCATACTCCTGGGAACACTTCACATTCATTTATATCTATGAAAGGAAAAACAGCATGAATTAATATAGCTCTGTAAAATCATTCTACTTTATTCCATTCAGAGTCATAATTATTCTCATAACAGAAAAGGCCATTTGAACTTGATAAAGTCACAAAATTAGTTTGCCTCCAAATAGTTTAGGTAGCATTTCCAGGCTGTCTGAATAGCAACGAACAGAGCTCACCTGCTACCAAAGCTATAAGAGTTTCTCCATTGGTCTCAGCGAGTAATTTTTGAGTTGAAGAGACAGGAAGCTGGTGCAACTTCTTGGGGACAGTTCTGGATACTGTGGCTATCCAGGTAAGGATCCCAGGAGCCACAGAATTAGTTTTATGAGACCAGATGTTTGGAAGTAAGTAGAGAAAGAGAAACTTGGCCTTTTCAAACTAGCAAAGAAGAAGGAGCTTGAACCTGAGCATACAAAAAAATCCTACTGAGGAATATGAGGGGTCAGCAAAAAGATTCTCTTTCGAGAAGTGCCCAGAAGTATATTACTAGTTCTAACTCAGCCATGGTCTTAGAGTTTTCTGCTGAAACGTTGGTGGTCCCAGTTTGAGTTGGGTAGAGTCAAAAGATGCTCATGTTCATCCACTTATCATCCCCTCAATCTCTCTCAAATGCACTGGTCCATCCCAGTTTGCTTAATGCAGAGCAGTATGTTCTCTGCACTTAACTTGGAAAAATATTCACCACCAAATTAATCCAAAGAAAGGCACTTACTTGCCAATGTCAAAAAAGTGGAGCATTAGTTAGGAAATTCACACACACTGCATCTCTATTTAGAATAAAAAACTTCCCAAACCAGGGACGTTGGGGGAAAAATGTTCTACATCTTTCCTTGTAAGAGAGATAAATGGAAAGGGGAAAACTTACCTTTTTGGTTTTTTGGGTTTTTTGTTTTTTTGGTCTTTTTTTGATCTAGCCACTTGTATACCAAAATGTGCTGCTGAGGTCAGATAACTTATTAACAATGGGTCTGGACCAAAGAAAGGCCAAAGAATTCAGTCATAGTTTGGAAAGCAAGACCCTGGGTGGGGGTTATAGTGTTCCTCTTTATTTTAGCAGGAAAAAAAAAACTTCATTTCATCCCACATATGGGACTAATTGCTGTTTTTAAAATTTTTCAGCTGCTGTGTCATGTCAGGTTGTGTTAGTCACCCTGACCTACGTCTATGTGGGACTCCATGAGAAAGAATCACAGCAAACTGAAGATATCCACGTAGACATTCAAAAATAATACAGCAGTGTGTCCTTCTAAATCACCCATGACTATGAAAAAAACAAACAAACAGAAAACAGGACAAACCAAGAAAATGCAAATTTTACTGCCTCATTTAAAAACTCCTATTTTATCTTCCTGATATATAGCATTTGGAAAGTTCAGTCAATTCAAACCATGGTCAGCCTAAAACATTTTCAGCCACCCTGTAGTCTGGCCATAGCAGTTTGAAACTGGCAATAGCATATATATGCTTGTGAAATCAACATCTGTTATGTTCTGCAGTTCTCATTATTTTTTTTCTCGTCTGCATATTTCTTACTGTGAAGTTACATGACATCTTTATCCAGTCCAAAATAACACAAGCATTCTTCAAGCACACAGAAATTGATGGTTTATAAATAATCATAAATACCTTCACACTGTGTTCCTTTAATTCTTGAATAGCCTTTTCCACATATGGGATCTGTAAAAACAAAACAAAACAAACAAACAAAAAACAAATTTGAGATAACAATAACCAGACTTTGTAATTATGACCTAGTATAAGAAACATGAAAGAGGACCTGGAACATGAATTAGATTTTGTTGCTATGAATAAGTCTGAGATAACAAAGTGTTTCTGAGGTTGCATAAGTGCAAAAGAAAAATAATGAAATGTCTCCTTAAGTAAAGCTCAATTTCTCTGAGATATTCAAAACTACCCAAAGGTACCCTAAAGATCATGCTAAGTTGATGACTAAAAAGGAAATTAACTAGATATCTCTCTTGCTATTAGCCCTAAAATAGGAATCACACTACAGGATTACGGGAACATGGATATGGAAAACAAAGTGTAGAACTTCAAGATCCCATGCCCTGCAGCATTCACAGTATACAAATTCACACATTTATATGCCCAAACATCAAATCAACAAAATCATCAGCAAGGCTGTCAAACCTCAACTTTGCAACAGATTTAGACGTCTCGTCATGAATACCATTTTCTTTACATTAATTAATTTTTTTATAAGAAAATTTGCACCTATAAAAAGCTAAGGACCCCTAATCAGGAGGTTCTGCAGAGAACCAGTAGGAATTGCTGATTCAGGAAAGCAACACCAGCTAACCATATTACAATGTGGTGATAGAAAACAACAAATTGCCAAATTACCTAGAATTATTGTCTTTGATACTACTCTTGGTTTCATATACAGTAATATGTTTCATTGAGGTCATCAGAATTAAATCTTCTAACATCCCCCATGTGAACCCAAATGTACAAAGTACTAGGCTTCCCCTTTCTAAGAAAAATGAGCAGCAGGATGGGCAGAGGAGCCACAGTGCTTGATTCTCTTACCAACTTGGCACAGGGTACAGGGGCTCCCCCAGGCGGCACCAAGCGAGGAACAGCACTGGGACTTTAAGGTGGCTCCATTGATGTTGATCTCACAACGCCCATTGATGACGGTCTGCCAGCAAGTGCCCTTGATGGTTTCTGTCGGGGGGTCAGGGAGGATAACATTTAACAGATACCGAAATACAGCAACACAACTGACACAGGAAAATTATTCTGAGAAAGATAAATACCTATGCAGATGGTTTTTGTTGGATCCAAAGTACTTTCAGAAGAACACTCGCAAATAAAAGAGCCTTGGCTGTTCTTGCAGACTCCATTAATGCAAGGACTTGATTCACATTCGTCGATGTCTGAAACAAAACAGGTCAACATTACTGCTAAAAACTAGTCTTGGGCATGAATGAATATTTAAACTTTGGCCTCGACTGCTATCACATATTCTTCATTAGATAATAAATCTGGCCTACAAAGATTTTTTTCTAGACTAGATGGAATGCCAAGATGATAATTAAGCACATCTCTATAGTGCAGAATCTGGTATATGGATGAATCTTTTTATTCATAAAATCTGGAGTAAATATAAGTGTGATTTTGGAATACTTAACTCAAAGAGCATATATGCAATGTTTTCTCTGGCTATTAAATGATAGCTAATAGAATACCAATTTCGGGCAAATGCAAAATGAATGCTTTTAAATGGCACTTAAATTTAAAATAAAGGCAAATAATATGCCAATTATAGATAAGTACCACCAGCAGTTGGCAAAGTACATACAAGTCCCATATAGGACCAAAGAATCTCAACTAAAATGGCATAATTGTCAAAAATAGAAGAAACTCTAATTTATCTCAGGGTTTTCTAGTAGGATTCCAAAAGACAGTAGGGAACATAGTATAAGAACAAGAATGTAGTTTACCTTCACAAGTTTTTAGATCAGGTTTGTATACAAATCCCTTGGGACAGGTACAGACAAAACTTCCAGGAGTGTTTCTACATTGTCCATTGTCACAAAGTAGACTGTTCAATACACATTCATTAATATCTAGAAAACCAATAAAAATGAACTTTTTAAAGAACCCATCCCTTACATGCAACGTCTTTGCTCTTTTAGCTAGGGTTTCAAGGTCATAATGATATGATTCATTGAAACAATGAGGCAAAACTCCTATACCATTGGTTTTTGCCTAAACTGCTGAGTTTTAAGTCCTTGGTATGCACTAAGTCTAGAGTCACCATACACTATTCAATACTATTCAATATTCTGCTCTCTTTAGCAGAAAGAAAATCTGGATTTACTGGACATCAGTAATATTTATGTAATTGTCTCACTGTACCAGAATTCAAAGGACAAATCTTACTGATTTAAGGAGCTAAATACATATTTAGAAAGTATGGTCCATCTTTGATATGTGTTAGTTACAGGAGGCATGCTTCTTCTTTTGAATAATTTAAAGGGTTCTTGGTTATGTTTATCAAGTATGAGGCAATCTCTAGAGTTTATAATTGTCATGAGGAATTTAGACTAGAGATTTAGAGAGCTGAGGAAAACTCCTTGCTTTCAGTTGAACAGTAGGCCTATCTGATGCAAAAATCTACCTTTTGATATATAAGACTTAGATTAGGAAGAGTAGAAATTACACAGCTTTTTTTAGTATCCCTTTGGGCTCTAACATCACACAGAGCACAGAATAGGCTATATATTCACAGGGAAGTTTTTAGACTCTGAGAGATTCTGCTCTGATCATTGTTTGACAAGCTGGTAGCCCTGATGTAAAGAATACACAAATGTAGCACCAGAGAGCTGCATGGGTTCACAGCATTAAGTACACTTAAATCAGCAACATATTTATAAAGTTTTTTATGAGTATGAAGTTATGTTATCAGCTGAGCAAGTGGCATACTGAAAATTCTATCAAAATGATATAAGGAAATATTAACACTATCCAAAAGGCTTATATTGCAATTCTTAAACTGATGATGTCAGAAAGATCTGGAAACTTAAATTGAGAATTGATGATGAAGATTTAAAAAAAAAGCCAGTGTCTGGAACTGTGTGGGAAATGGCTGGAGTCTATCTTTGAGATCTAACTTCATGCCTCTGAACATAACTGAAATATGAATATACTTCTGACCTGATGATAACAGTTCCAACTTCAGAGTATATAACAAAGCATGAAAGGGAAAATCCCTAACAGCTTCTCAAACTCTCCCTTCTGCTTCCCATGGGGTGACTTCTGTGAAGCTAAAACATCCCTGTGTCTTTCTGGCCTGCCCAAATAAATAATGACTTTTTTGTGTCTGTCAATGAAGAGAGACCCTCATAGAAAAATGAAATAGTAAAACTTGTTTTCAGCTGAGTCTAGTTTAGAAGTACCATGTGTACTCAGCTAACAACTGTAAACTACAAAGGAGCCCTACAATTAAGGGTGTGAGAGAGAAAGAATTCATTTCTCAAAAATCAATGTAGGCCACAAAGAAGGAAGAGCCAAGTTTGGACCAACAATAAAAGTCAGGGAGCAAAAAGAAAATACCTGTAGTTGAAACGAGAGGGTTTTGCTTCCATCCTCCATGTTTTTTTAGATACTAATTTGGTCTCAAACTCAGATAAAGGCTGATTAAATAGGAGCAGAAAAGATGCTTTGTTCTACTGTTAGTTCTTTTTCTGGGTGTGCAAACACCACATATTAAGAAGGAAAGCAGGTGAAAAATACTCAAGGTAAGATTTCTGCTTTTTCCAAAGTAATGTCTCTCTACCTTGCCCGCAGTGACAATCGTTAGCAGTCCGACCCACAGAGGTGCTATTAGGTACAGCACTCTGCTTCAACCTGCAAAATTAGAGAACTGTACATTGTATGAGAGGGGCAGTAAGGACTCCTGCTGACCTTCAGGAAATCTGAGGTAGTATGTCACTACACAACAGAATGGACAACACATTTCAGCAAATGCTGGTCTAGGCACAGGAGAAAGTGGAAGAAGAAAGAAAAAATGGTGCCCCTGTTGACCATTTTCTTCTCAACAAAAGGATTTATTTAGTTACTGACTGGTACCTCATTAAGAATTGTCAGAGCATAAAAATAATGTTTCTTAAACTTACCAGAGAGCAGTTATTACTGAAAATAAGCTAGGGTTTCTTTGACTTATCCTAAAACATGGTTGGGTGAAGGGTTGCTTCATAATAAAAATAGGGATGCCTTTGTAGCCACACAAGAAGGGCTCACAAACTTTACATGTCTAAGGAGCTTCTTTTTTATGGATTGAATCTGATACATTATTATTCATAAATTGTCAAAACTCAGCTATATAAATTTTTGTTAATCAATGCATGAATGTGCCATGTGCCATGCTGACACCCAACGTGTAGCAAGCACATCCATCTGCTCAGTCCTTTAAGTCCTTTAAGAGCAATTTCATCTGAGTATCATAAGAAGAAAAGCAACATGCATGAAACGTCTTAGAAAACAGGTGAAACTTCTCACCAACACAATTTTTCCCAGACGAATCCACTTCATATCCTGAGTTGCATATACATTTGTAGGTCCCACGGAGATTTTCACAAATTCCATTTGGACAAATATCAGGATCTAATGCACATTCGTTTATATCTGCACCACAAAAAAGTTCAAAATCAGTAACATTCTAAAGTAAACACCAAATGAATTGCAAAAAATAACATTACAACAAATGTAATGACCTGAGGACCTTGTGAAAGAAAAAAAAAAAGATTACATTTTTCTAAGAAGGCTTGACCCCTTTTTCTCAGTACAAGATATTCTGCATCAAATCTTCCTTCCCTTAGTCCCTGAGAAAACCTGGCATCTGAGTTGGACCTACAAGATTCCGATCCTTAATCAAGCTGAATAAGAACCCCCCTGGACTTCTGTTCCAAACAGCAAGATGGAAAAGTGGATCAGCTGCAGAGCTCCAATCCCTACAATTGGTCTCTCCGCCACCAGCTGTCAGTCTTCCATCTGCTTTCCACACTGCCACCATACTTAACGTAAAAACAAGGTGACATGGTTCAGACTCCGGTAAGTTCAGTAATATCGCAAGCTTGAATTAAAACATAAATGCTATTTATTGACTTTAAACTTCTCACTCTACCATGAACATAAAATGCCCTCTTCACTCTGTCAAGAATGTCTGGAGCAGATCCATGCACTGGTCCAAAGCCCACTCAGACACCACCTGTTCTAGAAAAGCCTCTTCAACTCTGCCCAGAGGAGGCTGGGTTCTCCCTCTTCTGTGCTCTCTCAGACTGAGGAGAGCTCTCATTTTCAAAGGTGATGCAGAATGACAATCAGTGACAGGAGCCTCAAATCTTGGTGCCTGACTCTTCAATAAATCAGGGCTGACCTTTTTGCACTTCTGCAGGTCCCTACCACAACTTACTTACTCCCCACCAACTCTTTATTCACTATAAATTTTCTTACTTTTTCCTCTCTTATCCTCCAAATATCCTCCCCCCATCTTCATCCATACAAAACGATGGGCTCAATCAACTTGAATGAACTGACAATCAGTTCAGCCAGTGTACTTTGTTCAGATCTCTCCTGAATCAAATAATTTAGTTTTATATTAATAAAAGAACCCCTTCCTCTTTCTTGTTATCCATTTTGTACTTATTCCAATTCTCCCTTTTAATTGTAATTTAATTGTAATTCCTTTTATAGCACCGATATTTCTCTATTTCTTAGTCCTATAGCTAAATACTTCATTCTCATCCAACTCAGTTAATTGCTATCCTTGCATGCTACAAAATAAAAGATAAACATATAAAATATAAGATAGCTCCCAACTGCCATCTTATGACTGAGCACTGGGCAGTTAAGAAATTACATTTCACTTGAGCCCATAACCCTGAATTGTACTTGATAGCGGAAGACCCAAAGGAAGGCCAGGTTAACCCTGTCGTAAACCAGCAACCACTGTCGTTGTATCTAATCTGTCCTCTGACACGCCCTGGGACACACCTGACCCTCAGTTCCCAGCCCCACACCCACACTCAGCAATCCCAGGGCCCACAGTGCCATGGTTGCTCTGCCACTGGGAGTCTCTGGGTGACCCAGGTACATCATGCAGTGATGGCCAGACTGGTGTGAAGGGACCAACTGGAAGCCCACAGGAAGGCCTCATCCTGCCTCTGCACATGCTTAAGGTAGTAAATTTTGAAACAAGTCCTTACCACTGCCTGCTGACGTCATTCCTGGCCCACTGCTGCAGAGCGCCTGATATTCCGCTGTAATAAATTAACAGATAGTAAATGATTCCCTTGTTTGCAGAACAGGTCAATCCTGCTTTTGGCTTTGCACACATCATTTCCTCCGAAGTGAGTGGAACTGAAATAAGTGGCAATGGAAAAAAAGCATCTCCTGCGGGAAGTCACCATTACACCAAGCTCCTGTTTTAAAGGCTCTGCATCAAGGAGGAAAACAACTTTTAAGGCTATAAGCAAGTTACAGCAATTCCTTGTGCAAAGCACTTTCGGAAAAGGTGTTTTTCCTATAACTTGATTTTGTTCACCAGGGAACAGTTTACACTTACAGTAAAATGTGCCTGTTAAAGTGTGGTTTCTTAACTGTTAATAAAACTTTCTCCCACCATCTTGGGAATAATTTTGTTTCTCAGTGCAAGCTGTTTCTTCAGTACCCAGATCTTAACATTTTCTCCTTTCTCTCTGTAAATCCTCTAGCCTCCACTCACAAGAACAACAGGGTATCTGTGCTTGCAATAAAGTGTATTTTTAAAGTGAATATTTTTCAGAGAACTAGACTCATTATATATGATAAGTCTATGGGAAAGGTATGGCATAATGTTAAAACTGTGAGATCTTATTGAAGAAATAGAAGTTTATAGAATTTGTGATGGGTCATATTTCTACTTCATTTTTTAAAATTAAACGGATACAATGCTTTACATACAATCCAACAATATTTAAATGAACACAAATGTTTCACGGTGAAATGCAAATCATTTGTATTTAAATGGCAGGAAACTAGATCCTAGGGAAACTGGATGTGAGGGATGGGCCTTTTTAAGAGGATCAACTGCACCTCACTGTCGAAGCAAACAGTTCTTAAACTTTTGATAAAAAGTTATGTTCCTGATGACAGCGATGCAAATGAGTTATACTATACAGACAAAAAATATAAGGTTGAACCCTTCAGAGCCTGTGCCTTCTAGCAAATGTAAATTTGAGAAAAGTGGGGAAGCCTCTTAATTTTTAAATCATCTTAAAGAGGGTGAAAAAGGGAACACACTGAAGGGGTCTGCCTTGTGTTTGAAAGACAGGAACTAGGAGCAAAGAAGAAATACATCCTCATTTTCCTCTCACATCAGCAATTAAGTGAAACATCTACCAAAAAGGGGAGAAATACTGTAAATGATAAAAAAGGAAAAGCAAAACCATAGCAGTTTTGTGAAAAGTACTTTTACAGTCAGTGCTAAATGAGCTGATGCTTGGCCTCAGTGCAGGTAAATTACGGTCATCATTCCTTTCCATTTGGGCAAGATCTGGTACCAGAGTGTTCTCTGTGGTGAATTCAGGTCAGCATGTGTTTGAATGCTGATGACAGTGAGGGGTCTTGGGAGCAAGGTATTTCCCTCTGTTAGTTTTCCTCTTCTATAAATTGGAGACAATGATACCCAACTCACCCTATAGTTCTGCAGCTTTAATGAGAGAACGGGGGAAGCGCTCAGCATTACACCGGGCACAGCTCAAGCCCTTAAATGGCAGGTGCTGCTGAGCTAACTCAGCCTTGTGCCATCAACAGATGGTGTGGGAACAGATGAGAAAGTTCCCAATAATTACCCTTCTGTGTATTGAACTGACCGATTTATGTGAGGAGGAAATTCTCAGCCAGTGAGAAACATCTCCATATACAGCCTGCTTGATCTCCAGAGCACAAAAATGAGCTTTAGATGTTGTGTGGTTGGGGTTTCTCATTAAATTAACTAAAGCTATGCATTCTGGATATTTGCAATACTTTCAAAAATCCCCTTCTCTCCTGAAATGAGGGATTCCTACATTCAGAGCCTTCATGCTTTGGCATTTTCATCTACCAAAGAGGTGGAAAAACCAAACTGAATGAAAATACTTCCACATGTGGACCTCTTCCGTGTAAATCCAGTGAAATATAAAACAGAGGCTAGTGAAACCGGACTTCAAATTGAACTCTCAGCTTTACAGCTTAAATAAATATAGTCTCTTTTAGTTGTCTTTCTATGAGTCCACTTTATTTTCCTATATATCATAAATTCTTTGGAGATGCACATGGTCTGGAGGAAAAAGATGAAAACTAAGAACTCTATCCACCAAGAGTCCTGGATTCTAAGTCTGGCTCTTCCACTCATTTAACACGTGAACAACTGCCTACGGTCTTGTGCACCTGTTTTCATGATACTTATCTATGTTCTAAATTCAAAGTATTCAACAAAAGCACTTTGAAAAGTTCAACTAACATAGAAAAGGCTGATAGTAATAATATACAACTGTACAGTTATATGAAAGTATCTCTGCATATTACATAATCGAAGCATTGTAAATATGTATTTAACTGATTGGTAACCATATACAAAATGATAATTTGTATATTAGTCACTGAGTAATCAGCCAAAATAAAGCTTTTTTTCTTGAATTGGCATCTCTCATTTCTTTTAAAGACTTCCATAACTTTCTCTAATATCTCATAATATATTTAATTTCTAAATCTATAATTTCAAATATCATTTTCAAAGTGACAAGTGTTTTGAAACTGTGCATTAATCTTTAACTGATTTTTATCTAGTCAGAAATGAATTAACTGAATCTTAGATGTGAACCAACCAATCAGAGCTATATTTTCAATACTAGAGCTAACTCTATTTTAGGACATTAGAAGGCAACTGCCAAGTGACTTTAAAATTATATTCAAATGTAGCTAGTCTGTTGTATTAATTTCAACAAACTTTTTCCCTTACAAATAGAAATAATTTACAATTGGATTACCTAAGACAAGTCATTTTGTAGATGAGAAAACTAAGAATCCCCTTTTTCTTATTATTCTAGTTTATAATTATGTTTACTAATGTAAGCCATCTCAAATCTTTTTGAAAGTAAGAAAAATTCCTAAATAAACAAAAATCAACATAAATCTAAACCCCCTAAATTAAATACCCTGTCTGCCTATGGCTGGGAGCAGTCTGTAACTGACTGACCAGTTTTCTTTTCACTATGGCATGTTGTTTCAAACAGAAGAAACGACTTTTTCCCTAGGGTTGAATAAAATCATTTAGGAATAGCACACACTTAAATCAGCATGAGGGATATGGACAAAATTCACAAGGCCTTTTGGAGAAAAGTTGGAAATATTCAGGTAACCTGAAAATTATTTACTTTTACACTGTGTAATAGTCTGCTTTGTAGTAGTTCCTGCAAAAATGCAAATTCTGTGAAACAACTGTAGAAAACAAAGCAAGCTGCATGTATTCCAAAGAGCGTGAATATTATTGAGGTGGAGAAGTTCATATGGGAAGCACAAACATTCTGCCTATTCCAAATGGTGGTTATAATTGGGTGAGTAATGTGGGTCAGAACCTGACTAGTCCCTGCCAAGACCTCGGGAAGGTACATGATGGACAGCATATGTAATCCTTCCCTATGACTTCCATAAAAGCAAGACTGCAGATGGTGGCAGGAGGCAGTACAAGGCAGCCCCATGACCCCACATACCTGAATTCTGCGCAGGACACGGCTGGCAAGGCTCTCCAAATGCATACTCAGTGTTGGCGCAACAGCATTCAGATTTAGTAACAGCGCCGAACAAGGGCTTGACACACTGGCCTCTCTTGTATCCACCATAGCATGTGCTTCGCATGTGTGTGTCTAAACAGGAAGGAGCATCTGTCATCACACCATCGCTTCAAACAGATGAGAACCCCCTAGGTCAAAGTTGAAGCTAGCTTTATTTAGCCATCGTCCCTATTCTAATGCACGAAGAATGCTTCTGGTGTTAGGTCTCAATAAAATATAATAAAAATAAAACAAACTAGATTCAGCCTCCAAGCACTAGAAAGCAATGGCCACACCTCTTGTTTTCTAGGGACTTCTGTGGTTTACCCAACTGTGAAGCATATAAGTGCTGGAATTATATCTCATTCATTTTGTCTTCCCCAGGCCTGCAGAGAGCAGGCACTTCATAAATGCTGACTGAATGATGGATGATTGTTGAATCTCACCCCATGATAAATAAGATCTTTTTGAACTGCGGCCTACCACAAAATAGACATGTAATTATTGAACGTCTGAATTAGAAATACTTTCAAAAAAAGGAAGTTTGATCTGTAAAATATTCATTACGTAAATCTGTAGAAGCTGGTCAATAAATAGGGAAACCATCAGGGAGGGGGTTTCCAGGTATGCCAAATTTTCTCCCATTTCAAAGGGTTTACTAACTAGTTTTCTTATAAATAATTTGGATAAAATTCATATATACTTTTCAACAAAACTCAACTGTTTTATACAGCCACAGAAAACTGTTAGCATGTAAGTTTCTTGATTATTCATATCCTCCTTTGCATCCAACACTTCCGTTTGGACATTAATACTCTATGAACATGTCCACCAAGAGATAATAAGCACATACAGCCAATTTCAAAAACCATTCTCCGTGAAGGAGGGCTGGAGAAAATTGAGGAAAGCTATGTGATTAGGAAAGAAAAAGGAGGAAGAAGAGGGGAGGATTCCCTTGCTTTTCATTTATCTCAGCTCATTTTTCTAGCCCTTAAATTAATATCCACTTTATCCAAGAAGAGAACTGATCCCATTGATTTGTTGCTCCACAAATATTAATTATATCATATCTACTACGGTAGAGTACATTCATTATTGGTGGGTTGATTGGCAGAGCATGCATCTTTATCATGCATTTAGCTATGGCTTAATCTTACCAACACACACGCGTCCATCCAGCCCCACAGCCAGTCCAGGGAAGCATTCACATTTGTAGGAGCCGTCAGTGTTGACACAGCGCCCGTTCATGCAGATCCCAGGTGTTTCACACTCATTAATATCTGTGGTGTGGAAAAGCACTTATTAAAAATGAAGTAACTTTTATCTAAAACCATGTTTACAATTATGTTACAACACCTGGAAATGGAAAAGATGGAAAATACTCTGTAGTATCAACAATAAAAACTCAATGAGATGTATTTTCATTTTTTTGAGAGAATAGTAATAAAGACAAGGAGAAATAAACTGGCTAAGTTTTATTTCTTTTCCACAGAAAGCTATTTTGATAATATTATCTTGATTTTTTTTTTTTAATCCAAAAGGAAAAAGGATTCATGGACAAGTGTGTGGTGATTGCTGGGGGAAAGGAGATTTTAAGGGGACTAAATGGTAATGGAATAAAAGACAATAAAGATTTTAAAAAACAAATAAAAAATAAGAATCACAAAGGCGCAAACAGAATTGGAAGAAGAAAAGCAATGGATAAAATACAAAGGGTCTTGTGTAATCTTTCACAGCAGTTTTTTTCAGGACCGTCGGAAATCTAGCTTGATAATAAATGGCATCTTTGGCCTGGGCAGAAAGCTTTTCCTTTTGGCATTTAATACACCAACTGGTATTCATTCTAGTATCACTCATGCCTTAGCTTTCTGGGAATATTAGCATGGCATCAACAGAAACACCACAGAAAAGGGACAGAAGAGGAATATAGATGATTTTGATGACCATCCTTGGCCAACAACAGCACTGTCAGCAATTGGAACCCAGCAAAGAAAAATCTTTCATAGGCCTAACAAACATTTCACAGCATCATGTGTATACCTAGGAAAGCCTGGTAAAATTCTTGAGTGGAGTCATACTAATAATAGTAGAGATGTCCTCCATTGATATGGGGAAGTAGAAATGACACCAAAATTATGTTTGGGAAAACATGTAACACAGAAGTGAGTCATTGTGTAAAAAATCCTTTTATAATATACAACTACTGTATGTGACTATTTTCATTCTTTTGACCTTAAAAAGGCAAACTGATACTAAAACACATCTGCATTTTACTTATGTTGTTTGGCACAAAATATATACAGATAGTCCAAGATTTTGTGTATAGATTTTTATTTTAAAACATCAGTTATATTTAAGTACATGAACTCAAATTTGTTCAGTTATTTGAGTCATCTTTTTGTTTAAGATGAGATCTACATAAAACAGTGGTGACTACAACCTGAAAAATAACACGAAGCTTTCTTTTTGCTGGGGACACTGATGTAACACAGATCCAGGAAGCACTGCTCAAAGTGAGCAGCCTCAAATTTCAAAAAGTGATCAGATTAGTTAACTACAGAAATTAAATTACCATTGTTCACTCAGCTTTGAACAGCCACATCTTTGTGGGCTCAGAATGAAGTGCTCAGCACTAAGAGAAAAATTTTATCTCATGATGTCAAGAGAAAAACTATGGAAAAGAAGAAATTCTATGTACAATGCCTTTCTTCATTTATTCTTACTACAGTGTATATGTTCCATGTTCTCTAAACACCAGAAAAAAGAAGACATTGGTAAGATTATGAAGCATTCTCTCTCTCTCTTTCTCTCTCTCTAGATCTGATTCTTAGGCCAGAATGGTAAAGTCAGAGAAAACCTTCCAAATCATTAGGCACTCTCAAATGGATAGAACAATCTATTTATTGATGAGATACTATTGCACAGGTTGCAGACAGTTGCAAAACCTAGGTTCATCTATGAGGTCATAATGTCTTCTGAAACTGTTCCATCAGCATTATCTATTGGCCATGCTGAAATGCTGAGAGGCTATGGGCTGGGTCACTAGCAGCCAATAGGCACCAAAAGCGAATCTTAGTGTGCTCTGTACATAGCTAAGAGGAGTATGTGTTCTTGCAAAAGGGTTGCTCACAAAGGAGCCTTCACATTTCCTTCTGTTATGTTGTTTGGAAGCCTAGTTCCAAGTATTCCAGCAACCATTCTCTTTCCCTTTCTTTTTCACTTGTAAACACTTCATCTGCAAGTTTTGGCACTCTGTTACGCTGTCTTACGTTGGAGAATAGTTCCATGTGTTAGTCCTGTCTTCCCAACTATAAGAGTCTCCCTGCACAGGCATCAGAAGTGCAGAAACCAATTTCCTACTTCAAATTTGAAAAACTAATATTTTCTCTTACTATGAAGACAGATGCCCAACATTAAAAGCCATTGCTATGACGGTCCTAGATAATTTAAGGAAATAATCAAGAGGCAGAAGCTCTTTAAGGCCTATAGAAAATGTCCCTCTTGCCAAAGACTTAATACAAGGCTTTCTTCTATAACTCCTTTACTAAAACTATCCACCAGGGACAGCAGGAGAAGAGGCAACATAGGACTTTATCCAGCTTTCACAATCTCAAAGAGCTTGGTGCTCTATGCTTTGGCATCTGAACCAATGAGCAGAAGACTTTACATGCAGCATTTTAACAGATTTCCTGGACCTGTTTTGAGTATGAGGTTCCTCAAGAAATCTGGTTCCAACTTATATCTTGAACCCAAGTTCAATAACCACTCACCCATGACTATATAAGGCAAGAGACACTAAGCACAGATTTATCTCCAATGACTCTTCTTAGAACCCCAATTTTCAAGAGCATAAATAAAAATCTTTACTTTTGCTTCAATACCTGGGGCAATGAGATTATTTCAGAAGCTACTAAGCTAAACAGTGGCTCTTGGTTCATTTATTTCTTCTGCTTCATACTGTTTCCCTTTTGCTTTTGTGATTTGATAAAGCCTGAACAAATTGTCCATAAAAAAAATTTCTATTCCTTAAAATACGTGGAGGGAATTATGAAGAAGCAATCACTACAATGAGTCTACATTATTTTCTCCACGTGAAGATGTAAGAGGAGGCAAATGGCAGCCATTAAGAAGCCAAACTGCCATGATTCCCTAACTGCAACGAAGAGGCAGAACTCAGATTATTTTAAAAAGTGTGCTCTCGTCTGCTGGTTGCCCAATCAGTAGCTTGGCTTCTCATTCATTTGCTATGTAGCGCTCAGGCTACTTTGAGAAGACCCCAAACACTTTTTCTAAAATAAGAACAGCCTTCTGGGCATAAACTGCAGCTTTCTGGACAGCTGGACTTAAGTAGGTGTTCCAGTCAGCTTTCCTAAACCAGAATTAGGCGTAGTTTAAATGGGGAGACTCAAAAAGGAAAAATGATACCTCTAAGTAACTGAGAGAGGAGGAAAAAACAGGAGAAGAATATGATACCGAGTTCTATAGTACAAACCTTTGCAGTAACGCCCATCAGAAGTCAGCTGAAATCCAGGTTTGCAAATACATTTAAAACTGCCATCTTCATTGATACACATCCCATTAAGGCATATGTTCCTTATGCTGCATTCATCCATATCTGAAAAATACAAAACACCGGAAGAGTGAGCTTGCCAAGGAAGACAACCTAGATGAATATAATTTTGTTTCTTTATATTTCTTCCTGTTTTTGTTACTATAGTCTAAGGTTAATTATCACCCAAATTGTAGCACACAAAGAGAACAGGGGCCATAGGAAATATGTATCTCAAGTTCTTAAGTTTTGATATGTGTATGCAAACTATAAAACTAAATTTATTTTATGACATATATATAATACACATATATACACGCACATGTATACATGTATATCAGGGGGACCCCAGAAAACCTGGACTTTATTTATTAAAAATTGTGTATTTATTCTTACATGTTTAAACTTCAGTCACCTTCAAAGTACTCTCCATCTGATGAAACTCTTGTATACCTATAAAGACCTTTTTCCCACTGCTCAAAACAGTTTTTGAACTCATCAATTTTGATGCCTTTCAGTGTTTCTGCCATTTTTTGTTTCACCTCTTTCACAGTGGCAAAATGTTTTCCTTTAAGGACATTTTTCATTCGGGGAAACAAGGAAAGGTTGCTTGGGATGAGATTGGGTGAATGGGAGGGTAGGGCACAGGGATTCTGCCGTTTTTGGACAAAAACTGCTGAACACTCAGCACAGTGTGGGCAGGTGCGCTCGAAAATCGCCCATCATGAAATGGGCAAATGCACTGAAAGAGTCTTCAAAAGAAATTCACTGAAGCTGAACACAGTCTCTCACAATAACACCAGCTGGTGCACTGATACAGATGGAATCCTAGAACACTCGCCTAGAGGGGGAAGCCTGTACTACAAGGGGCCTGCCCTCCAGAAGATAAATGCCAGTTTTGGGGGGCTCCCCTCATATATGAAATTCACATATAATTTTTTATAATTATATATACATATATATGAAATTTGACTTAATAGAAGTTAATAGGACTCTTTTAAGAAATAGTTTACAAACTGAAAAGTGTATTAAGAGCCTGATGGTTATATTTACTTCACAGATCCAAATTACTTCTGATATACTGAAAATAAAAACAAAATCAAGACTAAAAATGATAGAATTTGAATGCAGTTAGACTATTTCCTGATTCTTTAAAAAGTGGAAACCACAGAACAAGAGGACAACTTATAGTTTGAAGCAATTTCATAGGGATAGGAAAAAATGTATTTTTAAAATTCAGGACTCAATTATGGATTTTAGCCATGCCAGCTAACCTTTAGGATCCTTTGACCTTAGGACTATTTCTTTAAATTCATCAATATGTTTATTTTATTTCATGTTAAAGCTGTTTCAGGAGGCACTCGATCTTCTAGACAGGATGTGTTTTCACTTATAAGCTTTTAGTCAGACCAATGTAATTTATAATTTTTTTAAACAGGATTCTATCCCAACTGAGAATTTTGGCATTGAGTCTTTTGAACTGAATCACTGAAATAATATTCTGCCAAAAATGTTTCTAAGAACAATTCTGAAATTTTGAAATTCTTTTAATGTATGAATAGATTCTTGGGATCTTTCCCAAAGACATTGAGAAAGATGATAAGAGCTAGTCTTCATTTTCTACTAAGGTCTAAGAAGTGGAAACTCATCAATAATTGTCATAGTTTCAATTTGGGAAAGAATGACTAGGGGGGAAAGACAAAATATTTGCAATAGCCCAATTCAAAATGAGGTGATTAATTCAAGAGGTAATATAAACTTATGGCTAGCTCTCTATAGTCAATATTTCTCTCAATCAAATTGTACATTTTCAGATACCCATTACTAGTATTTTATTACTAGGTAGACACTTTAAACAAAGGGACCATATATGACTAAAGAATAAGTGGGATTAGGTGTGTCCTTTAAAAAAAATGTACAAATTCTGATTGCATAAAGTTAGAAAGTAATGATTGATGCCACGAAGTTTCATCATCACCAGTGATCTTTAAATGGCAAGCTGGCCTCATATATTTAAAATGTATTTGACCCACAGAAATGTGAATTAAAGGCATGAATGTTGCTGAAAATTATGCTTGTCTCTGAGATAACAATATGTGGAATATATTTGATACTTTGACCTTTCACTCAATGTCTGACTTGGTCTTGTTAAAGACTTCTGATATGGACAATGCACTGGAAGAAGGGAAATAATAGGATTACCCTCTTCTTATTATCATGTTGTATTACCTTGACAGTTCTTTCCATCCAGAGTAACTTGAAAGCCCGCATTACACACACAATGGAAACTACCGTCTGTGTTGATGCAACGTCCGTTATTGCAGATACGGCCGTTCTGTAAACATTCATCAATGTCTAAAACCAAAGTTAAAACAGAAGAAATAGCTTTCGTTAGGGGATTTAAACTTATTTTATTTCTTTCCCCCTCCATCTCCAAACTCATGGTCTTAACCTTGGGTTTTAATTATAAAATAATATTGTTCAAACATAAAGTTGGTATTAAATAATTTGAGAATTAAGATTACTAACTAGAGTTTGAAAGACACATGGCAGAAGAAAAGTATTCAATCAAACTCTAATTTCTAGTAAGACTCCTTAAACTTCAACTCTGTAAACAAAATAGATTCTTCCTCACCATTTTCCTAGCTGAGTTAATCAGCCAGGCTATATACCATTATTCACATTGGCCTTTGACTGGCGTCTTTCACTATAGGGGACGGCAAAGTAGGCTTACAGCTGTTCATATAGTAAATGATACAATAATTAATAAACTTTCATATACTCACAACTGTAAACCTACTTTTGCCACATCCTGTACATGATCAGAAAGGCAGATCTTATAGCTCTATCAGAATAAGAAAACAGAAATGTTATTTAAAATATTTAATTCCATCTGAAAACCATCAATCACATGACTCTGAAATGTTTACCTTCCTGATGGCAGTTCCGGTCCAAGTATAGCTTTATTATTTGTTTATTCTAAGTTGCTTTTATAACTTTACGGGTATTCTATCTACCAAATAAAATATTGGTACTGTGGGGCATTTCTCTTTTTTTCTATTGTATTTAATATTATGCCAAAGTAGACAACAGAGTTTGATATGAAAGTGTTAAAAAGGACAATAACTTGAATGACCTTATTATCTGAGTTTTCATTTAAAGATTAATAATTAACCCAAATTGGACAACATGGTGTCCTGGATTATCTGTTCCCCTCCGTTTCTAGACTAGAAACCTGGATGAACATCAGACAGGATGAACACAAACTGTTTTGTCTACATAGCATACAATCTTTGCCGGGGCTTACTCCCCAGAAGACAAGGACCAAGGAGCTGTGTGGAAAGGAATGGGAGCAGACCTAGGTAGGCAACGCTGAGACCACCTGAGCCTGATCGTAAGTGCTCTAAACATCCTGTGGAGGACAAAAATATGCACTCACGGCATATGGGTTATTCTGTCTACCCTGCGTCTGCACGGTGGCTTGTGGTTGACCCTCGGGCATACTTTCTTCTGGGCAAACCAGCAGTGGTTTCCACACGAGTCACTGGACTAGCAGAGGCAGTCTGGGCTTTTCTTCTGTCTGATCTTTGTGCCAGCAACCTACGAGCTTTTTCTCATTTATTTCTTAATCCTTGCTAAAATCTAACTTGTTGCACACTCCAAAAAAAATAGGAAAACTCACATATTCTTGAGAAGGCTTTTTTTTTCTTTTCTTTTTTTTTTTTTTAGGATTCTATAATTTTTTGAGGTCTGAGAATAAAATAAATAGGATAAAGAGTTCAGAGTTTTCTCTCCTCACTAATTGCAGAATGCCATCATGTCCCCTGCTGCTTTCCAAGATAAAGGAAAAGCTCACCATTCCAAGTTCTCCACTATGATTCCATCTGTTTCTCCTGACCTCCTCTATTCACCCCATCAATGGACTTCTCAGGTAAGCACACAGCCTTTCTGACCATTCTGTAGCAAGGTTCATCTACCCCAAAATGTGAGCATGTTATCAATGTTTTATGCTTGTGACAAGTGCAGCACTAGCTTCTTTAAGAAGACAATGTTAAAGGCGTTTAGGTATTCCTCAGCCTCAGATTAACAACAGCAACATTCTTTTCCACTGCCTGGCCCATACCCTAGCTGAGTGCTCTCAATAATGTCTTCAAATGGCTTATTTAATAGTGCAGTTCTCTGAAACATTAATTTCAGTTTATTTTCTACTTTTGCAAAAATGCCTACTACACTGTTTGTACATGCTAATTATTTTAGACAATACTTCTAAAATCAATATTCGAACTATCCCTACTTATAATTTAGTATGTAGGACATTAATAGAAATATTAGCAGATTGAAATGTTACATACTCATTTTTTTCTGCTCAAAACTGCCATTCTCAAGTAGTGTACTGAAACACACCAATGGCAAAAAAAAATCTCTAAGTTGCAACCAAATTTTAAGATTTTGAAACCAATCACTGATAAAAAGAAAAACTTCTGTATATCTTCAATCCATAAGAAGAGCTTTTGCTAAAAGAGGCAATAAAATTAGCTATTACTGGCTTACAAATTTTTAAGTCATAAAAACTTCTGATCTTTCCTCATATTTAATTTTGTTTTCATCCTCACCTGAGGACATGCTTACAGATTTTAGAGAGAGGGAGAGGGAGGGAGAAAGAGAGGAAGAGAGACATCGATCGGTTGCCTCTCGCATGCGTCCTAGCTGACCTGGGACCAAACCCGCAACCCAGGGAAGCAAACCAGCAACCTTGTGGTTTACGGGATGATGCTCCAACCAAATGAGCCACATCAGCCAGGTTTTTTGTATTTAATTTTAACAGGGAGTTTTCTTTCATTTATCTGGCTTTACAGGATCAATGCTACAGTTCATTCTGGGTCCAATTTATAAAGATATGGATGGTGGAATTCCCTGAAGTGGGAAGAACATCTTACTTATTTTTGTTCCAAGAACTTTGTCATCACAGTCATTCAACAAAAGGCATATTGAGTGACTTAATAAGTAAATTAATAAACAAACCTGAAGGGGAATTTTTATGAGAGAACATTTATAACAGTGTTTCAAACACTTCAATGTGGGTTCCTGAAGGCTCTTGTTAAATGCTGGTTCTGCTTCAGCAGATCTGGGGTGGGACCTGAGATTCTGCATTTCCAACCAACAAACAGCCAATGTAGCTGCTGACCACACTAGTAAGCAGCAAGGACTTACAGGCTGCTTCCTTATCCTCTAGACCATTTCATTAGGAAATGAACTGCATCCAATTTCACCTGGAACTTGCCTCAGTTTCTGTGTCAACAAAAGACAACCCCGTTCCCTCACTCACAGATTTAAAAATTAACAGGTGGATAGTGATGAGCCAAAAAAAAAAAAAAAAAAAGTAGTGAAAATAGGATATTCCTACAGGCACAGAAGCATCTTTTAAAAGAATTTGAATATTTGCCAGATTTTATGACACTGTCTTTTGAAGTAACAATATCTGGAATTAAGTGCAAAAGTCAGTGTGACCATATTAGCCTGTCCTGGCAAGGGTTATTTGAAATCCATTGAACTCCTTCAAAGCAAACCACTTACTTAGCTTATATGCCCCACATCCCAAGCGAGGGCCATACCTCGGCACTCCGTCCGGGTGAGCGTGCTCTGATAGCCAGCTCGGCACTGGCAGGTGTACGACCCCTGGTTATTAATACATTCTCCACCAGCACAAGGGTTTTTCTCACATTCATCAACATCTGCAAAACACAGTACATTTTAGTAAAAAATTCGATAGCAATAACTCATAACTCCAAGACTATTGTATTGGCTTCTTTTACATATTAAAACACTTTCCCTTTAAGAAATAAATAGCCTAATGAAAGGATCTCTTTTTTTTTCTTCTCCACTGCAGTGTATGCCGTGTCACCAGCCACTTGAAGACAGACTGGTTGAGCAGTGGAAGTGTATTATTTCCTTGTGTCATTTGTCAGAGAAAAATGCCAAACACATAGCAGCTCAACACTCCAAGCTAATAAACATTTCATCTTCCTTGAGTTTGGCCCAAAAGAATCAAACAGACTCTAACACTTGAGAAGTGGCTTCTGGATAGGATTCTAAGTATCTCTTGAAGTTTGATTTTTCAATTAAAAAAAAAAAAGCTTAATCATATCTAAGCATACTCTACTGAATTCTACTGAGAACATTACAACAAAACACGAAGCCATTGTCCTTTAAAGGGCAATTCTCACCCACCATAGAGTCCTCTACCACCTCCACCATGTTCCCAGATTGGCTCCCATTATCCATATACTTAGAGGTCAACTGGTTTATATTCCTCTACTTGGAAAGATGAGTAAGCTAATGCTTAGAGAAGATAACCTGCTTGGTTAAGGTCACATGCTTCTAGTGGCAGGTGCAGGTCAGACCTCATACTCCCCAACCCTGAGGCAGCTATTCCCTCTTCTACCCAGCTCTGGATGACCCCTGAGGATTGAAGGACTCTCCAGTGTGCTGCTAGAAGGGGCTTTCAAATCACCAGGAAACTACACAGCACGAGAAACCAAGAACTACTTATTTCTGCCTGATTCGTAATAACAGAATTGGAATTTGAAACAGAACTAAGGGAGGAATTCATTTAAGAAAATATTAGATGGCAACTGGTTGTTCTTATCCAATAAAATGTCCTCATGAGACATTTCCTCCCGTCACTAGTTGAAATGCCTTGAAACCCATTTAAAGTTTCTCTCTTCAAGTTTCAATAATTAACTAGAGAGAGCTGGTAAGTTATCCATTTTAAATTAGTAAAATTGCAAAACTTTCATAACTTTGAGATACTTTTAATGCTTTGTTTCAATGGTTAGGCATTTGGTAAGATGACTTAAGTTGGACTTATCAGCAAAGATCTGAATGTATGTTACAATAAAAGTTAAAAGTCACTATGTTAGGCTGAATAACGGCCCCCCAAATACGTTCATGTCCTAATCCCCAGAGCCTGTAAATATGCTACATGGCAAAGGGTAATTAAGGTTATAGATAAATCAATGTTGCTAATCAGCAGATCTGAGATGGGGAAAGTCTCCTGGACTACACAGATCCACCCATGGTAATCACAAAGGCCCTTGAAAGTGGAGGGTGGGGATTGAAAGAGACAACCAGAGGGTTAGGGAGAGATCTGAAGATGCTACGCTGCTGGCTTTGAATATGGAGGGAGAACCCCAGACAAGGAATACATACACCCTCTAGAAACTGGAAAAGGCAAAGAAATGGTTTTTCCCAATAGCCTCCAAAAGGATCACAGCCCTGTAACACCTTGACTTGAGCCCAGTAAAGCCTGGGTTGCGTTTCTAACCTACAGTACTGTAAGATTATAAATTTGTATTGTTTTATGTGACTAAGTGTGAGGTGATTTGTTACAGCAGAATAGAAAACTTACGTAGTCAAGGACCAGAACTGCAATAACCTCTTGGTACCAACTAGTGACCTATTACATACCAATGCACTCCCCACGGAGGTCCAGCTGAAATCCTTTGTTGCATTCACACCGGTAGCTCCCAGGAGTTGGAATGCAGCGTCCATTTTGACAGAGGTAACGAAACAACTGGCAGTAGTCAGTGACATTGACTGGCAGCACCCCTAAGGGAATAACATTAAGACCCATTAAAATTATTCATAACTAGAGCATCTTTCATCAGCACTTAATCTGGTAATAATGGGCAAGATGCTGGTTCCTAAAGGAGGGGGGACACTCTTCGGGCAAAAGCCATCTGGCTCCAATAAAGCAGACGTTCATCCCTACCTTCAGAAATCCCATGAGCACTGCAGCATATGTGGCCAGGTACTGCGGCCTGGCTGTCACCTGCTCTTCTGCCTTCTCCTCCCTTCCCCTTTCTACACCTTACTCTCAGGATTGGAGAAATCGCATAGGTGGTGAGTTATTGGCATTTACTTGCAAAACTGCTTTGTATTTGATATATAACCCAAAGAATAGTTTTACACACCTCCTCCACAAATTCATCCTGTAAATCAGATTTAAATCTCTCCCAAAACATTCTCTCAGTTGACTGAAAATATGAATAACAAAAGGACACTAGTCTCTGGTGAACATGAAACCTCCCATTTTTCTCTAAGCAACAGGAATATTGAGAAAGTTTTTATACCACACTCTGTAAACTAAAACTTAATCTAAGATTTGGTAAACTTAATTAATGACTAAAGCAGCATAAGCAACCACAGAAAAGTTAACCTGACTAATGCAGGAAAAATTGCTAGATGACTTTTGAAGTCTTACTTGGTGGTTCCCGAGATGGGTGCGGATATATTGTTGGTGGTCGAGGGACTGGGATTGGAGGTCCAGGAGGAAAGCCAGGTGGAACAGGGTGAACTGGAGGAATGGGGCCAATGGGTGGGGGAGGATATACCGGTCTGTCAGGAATTACCATCGCGACAGAGCACAGCTTGTTGAAATCCTCTGGAAAAACACAACACAAAAGAACACAATAGCTGAGCTGTCGCATATGTCATAGATCCATGGAAGTCATCCTTACTTTACAAAGACATCTGCAAATAATACTGGTCTTCAAACCACACAGGTCAATTGAAGAAAAAGAAAAAAGCCAACTGATTTCATTCCCATCCCCAATACCTACAGGAGCAGCCAAACAGACACAATGATTCAAAACCCAGAACGAACTCCCCAGGGTGTGTACCAATGCCCCTCCCAAACCTAGGAAGTCTTTACTTATACCACAATTAACCTCAAGGAAAAATAGGTAAACACCACTTTCTCCATCTAGTCCCACCTGCAAATTCCACGGGACTCTACGAGTAACCTAAAAAGTCTGGATTTTATTTTATGTGCAATGGAAAGCCACTGGGGGTCTTCAGCTGGGATGGGACGTGATCAGATGAACAATTTCATAAGCTCCTTCTTGCTAACATGTGGAGAATACACTGGAGGGATCCAAGGCCAAGGACGAGAGAATGGTGGCTGGACAGGGAGGTGACGATGGAATTGGACAGAAGTGTACAGATTTGAAGCGTATTTTAGAGCTACATGGCTAGTGCTTGGTGCAGGTGTAAATGTCAGAGCAGAGGGAACAGGAAACCAAGAATGACTTCTATTTTCTGGTTGAGCACTTTGGGTAGATGCTGGCATGGATTACTGACATGAGGAAAGGTACAGTGGTGGGGGGGTGTTGGTGGGCAGAAGCTAGGTTCCATTTGAACAGATGATACACAGCATTTGTATAAGAGTTTAAAGCCTAGAGGAGAAGTCAGGCTGGATAAAGGTTTTGGAGTTATCAATAGATAGGTGTTTTAAAGCCATGGGGATGGATGAGCTCAAATGAAAGGAAGGGAGGAGGACAGAGAAAGAGCCCTGAGGAACACCTGTCCGTAAAAGACAACAAAGTGAGGGCAGCCAAGCAGCCCATGGGGCAAATGGGGGTAGCGGGTCTATTGTCAATACTGCATAATAAACTTCTCAGCAAGAACACCCTGACTGAGGCTGATTCCCACCTTCACAATGCCAGGTCTTAATTAGAAGACATCATTTTTAGATTTGTGACACATTTTTTCCCGGACTCCCCAAGAGGTGTTTTTAAACAGTACCCCAGTTTCCAGAGATGTATTCACTCAAATAATCTCTTTCATGTTTCTTGCAAATAGCCGTATTTTGTCATAGTTATCTTCTATGAGTAAATTAACCAAGTAATTTTTAATGATGTTTTACTCTCTTGCTGGAATATTGATAATTTTATTATCATTGTCACACAGAGATTTTCCCATAGATACTTTCTATGCTAGTTTAATCCATTAATGGAAATTAGATCAATATTTTTCATTTCCTTATGGACTAAAATTTGACTTATTCTAGGACACAGCAAATGTCTTCCGGAGATGCATTCATAGTCCAACCCTTCACTCTCAGCCCAGCCCTTAAATTGTGTCTTACATTTCACATAAGAGGAATTCATTAACTATGTTGGATTTAACTGAATGCCAATTATATTAAGGAACTCACTTTGCTCCCAAGCAATTAGCCTTTTTTTAGTCTTTTAGCATTTATATAAAAGAAGTTGGATAGCTTAGCATAATGTCTGCCAATTAGGTGGGTATATTACTTTGAGCGTGCCATTAAATTCATCTTTCCCTCTCCGGGAAAGTATACCACCCTGGGTCTTGTACTCTTTCCTACTTTCTCCAGCCTAATAACTTTTCACTGAGTCCCTTTACATTCAGGATCAGCAACCTGGGGCGAAGTTTGTTCAGCTGATGTCCATCTTTCCTATCTCTATTTAACCCAGAGGTGATACTGATTTTATTTTTTGAAGGGTTAAAAGCTGACCAATCTGAAATATGCCTTCCTCTATCATCACTCTCCATAAGAGGCCCCAGCTCTGTACCACTGGTACTGCAACATTTGAGCAAACAAACAAACCCACCTGCATATTAGTTTTGTCTATCAGCCTGCTTTGCCCTGGGCCTCCCTCAGGTGGTGCACCTTCCCGTGGTACATCTGGGAGAGCAGCTCCCTGCAAAGCTACACAAGGGTAGTACTGGCCTTCTGCCCCGTGCGTCCCAGAGTAGGTCTTCAGGCACCTAAGCCTGCTCTAGCTTTCTCTCTCCTCTATTCAAGGCCTCAACACAGGAAGACAACCATATCCATGCTGCTGATTCCTAAGTTAACAAATGTATTTAAAAAGTGATTTTCCTGTTACCCAAGCCATATGTCTTAATAGGAAGTCATGTGTGTCTAAACAGGGACCTGCAAAGTGGCCCCCTTAGGGAATGAAGGTCTGTGGATTTTATTTTTAGGCCAGAGACAGTAAGCAAATCAAACAAAATATATGACTTGGTATATGTAAAAATATATTGAAAGATTTTATTGCTTCTTTAACCCACACATATAATTCTCAGCAATAAACAGAAATTTTATAGTAACATCTGTGAGCAATTATATAACCCCTGATAATGGGAAATACACATTCTGTGAACAGCATACTCTGAAGTATTCAATTAACTCTGCATTATCCATCCTCACCTTCATTTTCTCTCCTAAATTTCTCTGATTGAAACACATTTTTCAGGAATTGGATTCCAAAGGAGACACAGCCTTAGCTTTTACTTAGAACTGGTAGGAAAGATGTCACTTAATAAATTGTTCAGTTTACCTGAATACCTCCTATAAGCAGGATTTTGCCAAGTACTGTGGATTTGTTTTTTAAAAAGAATAATGAAAATGGGACTATAATGATGAATGAGACCTCCTAATACGATACATCAACTAGTGAAAAAAAAGCACATCTTAATAAGATTTATCAACGAATGAAAAAAAAAAAAACATCCTGAACATACAGAAACACAGCCAAGCTGATGGGATTTGCGCCACGGCACTGAGAAAAAAAGGCAGCATTTCCAGCTTGTTCTCTCAGGAGATTAATGGACTAGGTCATAGTTGAGCCAATTCTTAACAGACAAGAGGGTATATAATGCGCGGGGGTGGCAGGGGTGGAGAAAAGGGAGTAAGGACCAGAACTGGAGAGAAGTATTAAGAAAAAAAGAGTATCTGAGTTTGGAAATGCTGTGACTAAGTTCGAGGAAAGCTCAATCATAAAATTTAATGAGAATATAAAGCTAGTAGAAAGAATAAGAGTTAGAGGATGAACTGGGATCATATCTGGGGACTCTAAATGCTGGGCTAAGTAGTAAAATTTTATTTTCAAAAAATAAAGTGACTTAGGCCAGTATATATGGCCTGAGTTCATCCTGGGAAAAATTTTCTGACATCTTTCTCTTCATTTTCTCCAGACATAATTTTTTAAAACTTCAGATGAGTTATGCTTTGGGAAATGTATGTGGCAGCTGCGGATTTCATAGACACCCATTAGGAGGCTACCACAACAGCCCAGGCAAGAAAAAATGAACATTACATGGAAATGAATATGACAGATAAAGGAGATATCATTTCAAAAAAAAATCAATAGAACTTGGCGACTAGGAAAAGGAAAGTGTCAGATGTTAGGGAAGGAGGAAAAGTGCATCCAGAGTAACTCACCCGAAAGTCTCTGAGAGTTGCATTTTATTCTCCTGGGCTTTTGAGGATGACATGACGGCCAAAAAAATAGATGAGAATGAGAGGGAACAAGTACTTCCTGAAAAGGTTGCTATTCGGTGGTCATAAGCAAGCTAAATGAGAGGCAGTACCTGAAAACAGTACTACTTGTACGGACCTCTGTAGTTTCCCGATTCGTTATCTGGGGAAATAGCCCTGAATGTTGTCTCTTTAATTTTGGGGTATCTTACCCATCTGGATTTCCATTAACTCTGCATCATGCACACTGCCATGAGGCATGTGGGGGCTGAGCTGGGACACCCTGCAGTAAACTGGAAGGGCTCTTACCAGTCGCTCTGATGGGACACATCTCAGGGGCGATGGTGACCGCTGGAGACCAGCATCGGCCAATGTCACAGCAGCACTGCATTTTGGTTATGGACTGCGGCAGCTGGTTAGAACAGCGCCCATTTGCCAGAGCCGTGTAACAGTATCCTGGACGAACGTCTGAAAGAACAAAGAAACACACACATCACTGAGCTCAAACTTGTACCAACACTCTGCTGTCCCATCACCTCCATGCTTCACACCTGTGCTCTGGCAGAAGGAACAGACACTCCTCCGCCTGGAAGGGAAGCTGCGTGCACTGCTCAGGAACAATGCTCCATCAGAAATCCCGTCTTTGGCTCACACCCTTGGCCCCTGTGAGCTGGTGCACTTGGCCAAAGTCCCACATTCCAGTCCCAAGGTGGGAACGAATGATTACAACCATATGTGCCATAGGAAAAGAGAGACTAAGAAAATCACTGGCGGTGACAGTTAATTAGTTATAAAGACATGTCTCTATACTGAAGAGAGACTGTGTTGTCCTTGGTTTCAAACTACTTAATTCGAGCCACTTTAGGCAAATATTGATATAAATCTATTTTAAAATAACGTCAAGTCTGTACTATAGTCTACATTTCTAAAAGATCTTTCTTATTTTTTAGTCTGAAACTGTGAGTCAGCCTTGTGAGATTTTAGGTTTTTTTTTTTTTTTTTTTTAAGGCATGAGCCACTTTGCAGTCAGATTCAATGCTTGTTAATCAAGATTTCCTTTTTTCCTGGGGCCCTGACAGATTTTATAAGGCACTAATTATTTACAAGTTCAAAATGCACACAATTCCAAGTTCTCAGTCCTATAGGAGACAATGGTTCTTGAAAACTTTTTGATTTTAGCAGAAGGCATCATCTCAAAGCAGCATGAGAAGACATATTTCTTTCTAAATATCACTTTTATTGGGTTACATCATGTCTGACTGTCATGACAACAATGACACACTGAAATACAACTCTGGGCTACCAAAAAAGAGCCTGTGACACAGAAGAAGCCTAATTGCTTCATGGGCCTTTGAGGTAGTACCAGGAAGCAGAGGAGACAGGTAACCCAGTGAAAATCTTTCTCTACCTGACATATGTTAAGGGTACATCTCTCTTCAAGAACAGTATATCTCTGTGCAGTTGCTATAAGATAAAGTTTTGAAATATAAACAATATTTTAAATATGCCCATCATTTAAAAGAATATTAGTGGTAAATCCTTTTGTAAAGTGCTGGCTTTTTTAATAGTAAAAAATCTATCCCTATGTTTCCTATAAGTCTAAATATTAAATATTAAGTTTCCCCAAAGAGGGTTATACCTATAATTGTTTTCATTTACATCATTCTTAGGAACACAAAAGCTTCAAATCTTAATGGTTACAATAAATTAATAAAGTGAAATAAATTTTAAAAATAAGGCTAACTTAGAAACAGGTAAATTATTAACATCAAGTGAAGAAAGCTACACAAACCTAGACAAACCATAATATTATGGGCCAGCTTTAAAGGATACAAGGTTATTTCCAAAAAGTACTTAAAACCACTAGCAAGAATAAATTTGCTTTACAGAAACTTTTTGTGGTCCTAGTTCAACAACTCTGGTCAGACTAACATTCTCAGCAAAGAAGCAGAACAAGTTTTCTTCTCGCCTGAGCCCAGGTAAAAGATTGGAGAGGGAGCGCAGATGGGGTATGCTCTGTGAAGCCAAGGGTGGCACTTTCTCCTGAAGAAAGTGGAGAAACAGAATTTTCTACATACTAATTTGCACTGCCTTAAAGCCACTAATACTTTGCATATTTGGGAATTAGTAAGTATTTGGGGCACAGAAACCAAAGGCTGTTAAGAACAGAAAGAGATGTTCAAAATGGGCTTATATCCCAGCTTCCAATGAATTTGGTGGTCAAAACCCAGTGTAAACATTTAACCAAAATTTGTGGACATAATTTTCAGCATGAGTTATGTTACAGAGCAAAGCTGGGACCTACAACTGCCAACGGCAAACTCTTAATGGGCTAATGTCTATTATTTGGCAAATTAACTATGACATTATTTTACTGCTGAGCTGCTGACTTATATGTTACATCAGTGGGTCTGAGACTCTTGATCAAATTGGTGAATGTTGAAAAAATTATCAGCCACGTCTTGGTTGCCACAGTCCTTGATTTACAAAAGGCACCTGCACATGCAATAATCATTTTGCTATTTTATTTTTTTTTTTGGAGAGCCTTTGTTTAAAGTGCACATATTACAACTTAAAATTTTAAAAAATAAAAAAGTAAAACCTATGGGCTAATAGAATAGTTAAAGGAAGAGAAAAATCTGTGAAAACCAGGAAGTATTTGGAGGAGTTGACCTATGGGCACACCAGCCTAAAGTCTCCCATGTCATCAGGCAGCAAGGCTGTAGTAAGTGGGGAGAAAACCATTCCAGGGCTGGATCACTTTGTGTAGAGGGTAAAGGGTGGCTTTAGAATAATGAGAAGACGTATGGGAGCCGAGGAAAAAGAATGTTAAGATTTGGAGGAGATAAAGGAAGGTAGGGGGAAGATAGACAACATCATCTATTTTAAATCTGCCCTAGCCAAGGCACCTGGCAGAAAGGAAATCGGAAGCCTTCCTCATTTCTCTCCTTCTAAAAAATTTGGCTCTTCCTCTCAGCACCCAGAAGTCACATTGTATCAGAGCAAATATATCATTATAAATAGGGATTTGCAGGCCATCCCAGCCGATCAACAGGCCTCTCCTATCCAATCACTGGCACTGTTGTGTCCAACCTGGAGCTACGAGCAGTGGGACCTAAACTTGGCACGGGACTCCCAGCAACTGATGTAACAGACACACTAATGTGAAAGACCACCCTACACAAAGCATGATAAAGTGCCAAAGAATGGCCACAGAACAAAAAAATATAGAATAAAGTAATACTGCCAGAGCTTACAGGATGAAGGGGGCATTGGGGCCAGGAGGTCTGAGAGCCTCAGAACGCGGTGACAGAATTTCCTGCACAGAAGAGATCTGTAAGGAAATACTACACACCACTATTTACATTTGATATTTTCTATTGGTTTGATTTACTAATTCCAAACATCCAACCTACCAACAAACCTTGGATTCATATGTAAGTTGGAAATTATATGTATTTTCCTGCCAATATGGATCATTTGGGGTGGGGGGAGTCTCTGTGGTTTACTATGGCATAAAATATTAGCATTAGCAAAGCAGAAATGTCATCTGGATAATTTTATATAATAAGTTGCTAATTATGGGTACAATAAAGTTCTAAAAAGGAGAAACAGCACTTGCCTAGGGGTATGGCAAGAAAGTTACTGCATCGGGCTTCATCTGGGAGGAAGCAATGGGAGGAGTCCAGGCTGTGGACTGAGGCCCAGGCTGGAAACCCAGCTCCCTCACTTACTAGTCACTTAAACAACTGGACCAAATTAGACACCTGGACTCTTGAAACCTCAGCCTCTTCCCACCTACAGCACTGTTGTGAACATTCAATTAGGTGATTTCCATAAAATACCTCATACCAAGGAGGTGACCCATAAGTCTTAGTTCCCTCCTTGTCCTCTTCCTTTGTAAAAAATTACAAAGTATAGATATATGTAGTAAAAAGAAAAGAATTTTTTAATGTAAATAATCTGGTATGTAAATGTGTTTTAATAATTTTAATGTAGTTTGAGGTTCTCTTTAAAGGTTAAAAAAAAGAAAAAAACTACCTATTATCTGGCCAGGAAAGAACTTTTGATCTACCTCTCTGCTAAGCACACCCGCTGGAGTTCATGTATTATACTAACAGGGACATTCTGACAGACAGGAGTTCTATATTGCACTTACCATTCTTTCACTGCAGTTCTATATCTATGGATAGATCCTGGAAAATCAAGAAATCTGGGCACTACCACTGATTCTAAGGAAAGGTCAGATATCCTTCCTCACTAGTCACATTTATCCAAACGTCAACTGTAAGAGACGGCCCTCAGCTTTTATTATATGTGACTAAGTGAAAAGGAATTCTGAATTTCAAGTGCAATTTTGTTTTGATCTGAAATCCATGGCCTGTGGTGAGGATGTGAAGCTGAGTGACTTCGGTAATACGGCCAGAAACAAACATCAAAAGACACCATTCCCTTTTCTCCAAGGCCACGTACCACAGGCTTCCTAGCTTTGTCCTAATAATAAAGACTCACGCATTCTGATACCCAACAAGCACTTACTGAATGCCTACCACATGCAAGGCATTGTGCTGAGAACCACGGGGAGCTCAGGGAAGCAGTTACTGGTCCTTAAGGAGAGTTTGAACCTTAATTAGGGAGATAAAAACACGCAGACATAAAATTTCCCTACAAGGCCACTGATGAGAAGCACATCCTCAGGTAAGCCCATCTGGGACATCTCAAAGACAGAGACCCGAGAAGTGTGAAATGGGGCTGGAGCTGGGAAGAAGTGTAGCGTGAGTGATGAGTGCAACATGTATAATTACGGGCGTGAAGGTATGATGTTTATTGAGTTGTACACTTGAAACCTGTAAGGATTTGCAAACCAATGTGGCCCCAATAAAATCAATTAAATTTTTTTTTTAAAAGAAAGCAAATAGCCTGTTTGAGGGTGAGAAGCAGGGACTGTGCTGACAACTTAGCAAGGGTGGGAGAGGTCAGAGAGTGAAGCTTCTTAGCTATTAAGCTGCACACTCTGGAGCTTGAACTTTATTCTAGAATTGAAGAAAATCTTAGCAACTGCTAAATCTGGCAGCCATCAAGTCTATTTTTTAAAACAACAGAACCCCTTATTTAATTGATAGTTCTCATGGAAGTTTAAAATCCAACCAGATAAAAGCAGAGCTGCCTGAAGGGTGTGGATGTGGGGGTTGGGGAGGAGGGGGAAGGAGCCTTTCCACTCAGCCTCACTGCTTTCACGACCTCCCTCTCCAACCCTAGCAGTTCTGGAGTATCCACAGGACTGAAACCACTAAATTCCAAATCCTATTGGAAAACTACCAGAGGTTTTTGAGCAAGAGAACTATTTAATCAAAGCACTATTTTAGAGAGATAAATCTGACAAGATCAATTGTAGAGAAGCCAGGAAGCAGGGAGACCAATTCAACAATTATGGCAGAACTTCACACCTAAACTAACAGAGGTCCCAAGAAATGACTGAAGGTAGGGGTTAAAGAGAGAGGAGTCAAGGGTGGCTTCCAGGTTTGAAGTTAACTGAGAGACTGAGGATATCCATAGGGTCTCCCAGATCATCCCTCTTTACGGGAGGCATAAACCCCAACACAAGAACACAGGCCACCTCTGTTCTTTAAGAGGGTATTTGACTGTTTAATAGATTTCCATAAATGTACCTTGTACATTAAGTGAGAAATTATGTGTCCCTGTAAACAGACTTGTTTAGAAAGATGTTCATTACGGAACTGATTTACAGAAACCATGCATGCTGTTTATATAATTAAACCTACCTATGCATTTGGTACCATCAGGAGAGGAGTAGAAACCAGGGGGACATTTGCAAAAGTAACTGCTGACTGTGTTCGTACATTCTCCCCCTTCGCAGATTCCAGGAATGGTGCTGCATTCATCAATATCTAGAACATAAAGAAGAGTTTCAATATTCTAGAACACAATATGAAATTGTCATTTCAAGGATTCAGATATAACATTAGTCAGATCATGTCACCAGAAACAGCAATCTTTACAGAATAAAAGCTACACTAAAACAGTCAATTCAAAGACTGGATGCTTCCCTTCTAGACACAGGCTTACCCAAGAAATTTACCAAATTCAAGTTATTAGAGTAAAATAAAAGCATCTTCCCTTTAAAAAACTAAAACTGTACTGTTGTTTCACCAAAGAACTACAGCATGCTAACTTTCCAAATATCATTTATTTTAAACTTCTCCTTTCTGTTCTCTCTCCATGGTTTGCACTGACTTAGGCTTCCTTTTTCTATTTACTCTATATTCTGCACTAGTTCCTGCATTTTGTTCAATCGGGTTTTCGCCCACACAGATACTAAAATCCTAGAGAAGACCATGTGCTCTGAGTGCTGACCAAGACTTGGCCAAGTCGGTGTTCTCAGGGGCCCTCAGACTGCCATTACAATGCTCTTCTGTGGGTTTGATGGGAGAATTGTGGGGGCCACTGTGATGCTTCAACCAGAGGGGTGCTATGAGCAGGTGGCCTCCAGCTCTCAGCTCCTCCCTGGGCTGCCTGAGGTGCAGAGAGACATCTCACCCGAGGCTATACCTTCCCCAGGAGGCCACACCCAATGAATGGTTGTAGATGAGATAGAATGGTCTGCTTGTCTCGCACCACCACGGGGACAACTCTGAAACCACTCCAATTCCCCAAATGCCTGTGGGGTCGGCTGAGGCCATAGCTGGGGTTAGCCTTGAGGGCCCGAGGCCACTTGGGACAAATCTGACCATTTCTTTCAAGGGGAGGTTTTCAAGAGCCAGAAACAGCCACTGACAGTTTTGTCAGTAGATGTGGCATCCAGGGGAGGGGCAGCGAGAAGTTGAGCACTTCCTGCCTACACTGCAGGTGAACACAGGGCACAGGGTCTCGGCATGGCCTCATCTCTGATACGTGGGGCTCTCTGCACTGACCTAGGGAGAGGAGTGTTTTGACCCACATCTCCTGGGAGTATTGCAATGGCCACATTAACACCGTTGGCATTCAGAAAGCCTTCAAGTTTAAAAATAAAAATGTTTCTTCTCCAGTTTAAGTACTGCTCTCTCCACTTAGAAAGTTCGAGTTCTAAGGGGACCAGATTCAAGTATCTTCTGACTCAAGTTCACCCTGTTAATCAGAAAGGCAGCAGTGACACTGTTTATATGCAATTTAACCATTTTAAAAGAAAAAATCCCTTTTCTTCTATGCTGGGTTAGAGGCTAAACCAAACAATACTTCACTGCTTATAGCAGAGTCAATGAGAACATAAACAGCACTGTCACTGTGAGGCAGTGTAAATGGTAAAGGTGTATATTCTGTTCCCACAGATAAATATTTCACTGGAGTTGGTGAAAGTCCAGCAGAGAAATAGCCAAGGACATGTCTGCAGGTTCTAGACCTGGCATGACATCTCAGGGCACATTTTAAGACACTTGTTTACCTTTGATCCTTCTGTATATAGCAGAAGTTATAAGCAGCAAAAAGCCAAACAAGCGTATCAGAGAGCCTAGAGGATCTAACAGCTTCATTTAAGGATAGAGCAAGATGTAACTTAACACAAAGGTATTAGTAAGAATGTACCTTTCTCAAGGGTCTAGTCAAGGAACATGTATAAATGCCCCATGGACATGGACGACAAGGCGGGGACTGACTGTGGGATCGGGGGTGGGCCGGGCAGGGGAGAGCAATGGGGGGAAACCTGGGACAACTGTAATAGAACAATTAAAAAAAAAATGTACCTTTCTCAAAGTGTCCGTTAAAGTTAATGTATAAGTCATAGAATATCTATTAAAGATCCTGGAGGGAGATAGCATCTATTAAAAGAATTGTTTTTATACCTATTAGTATAAATGACTGCTTCTGTTCCTATTAAGAACACAGCACACATCAATATCCATTTTTCTGTATCAGAAAAATGTTATTTAAAAAACAGAATTAATTTGGCAGGATGGATACATGCTGGCTAGGTTAGAGTTGGACCCTTCACTGAAGATTATTACAATAATAATAATGAGTTAACATGTATTGAGTGCCCGGCATTGTCTAACTGCTTTGTGTGTGTCAACACATCTAATTCTCACTGTAAAGTTATAATCATAGAATCTGATTTCTATAATTTTGATGGGAGGAGACCTTCAAAAAAGTGGCTTGAGTAAAACTCAAATTAGAGCAAAGAGGTTCATTTACAAAGTGACGTTAAACCCAAGTCTCCACTGCTGGAGCTAGGTAGGGGGTAGGGGGCAGTTAGGTGCATGTCGTCAAAGGTTGACAAGTTAGAAAACACATACTGTAGGAACCTCCCTGATTTTCACACAGATCAAGGTAAAACTACCAGGCCGTACTGTTCAATTTGAAACAGTGTAAAAGGCTCTGAATTCCCTTCAGTGTCCTTTCTCAGTGACACAGCCTTTCTCTAGCGTGTGTCCAGGGCCCTTCCACTTTCCTGCATCACCTTGCTCCTTCAGTCCCAAGGCTTCGCAGCGATGGAAGCAAGAGTTCTAAGTCCATGACCAGGCTGTGGTAGAAGTCCCTGACAGTAAAAGGCTGGAATAGAGCATTTGAATTGGAGTCACTTATACTCTGAAACTCATCCACACTAATTTAGTACTTCTCCAGGCTCTTATCACTCTGTGTTTATCTCCATTTAATAGCATTTCAGGGATCCCAAGTAGGAGACAGTCTGAGGAGAGTATCTTTCTGGTTTCTGTAAGTCAGTCTGTATCAAATGCCAGCCATAAAAGTAAATCAGTTTCAGGACCTGGTGTGCTGTGTGGCTTAGCTGGGAACTGCTACCTCTGAACCCTGGACACTTCCCCTGTTTCCATGGGGCAGGAGGGAGAGGCAGAGCTGCTGAGAAGTAGCTACCCCTTCAGAGCTGTCTGTGTCATTGTTGGCTTCTTGCTATGAACCCGAGAAACAGTAGGTCCTTTTCCTCCCTATTTGCTGCCCTGTCCTTTGTTCTTGGTCTTCCTTCTCTTCCCTCTGTCTCATCTACTCTTCCTGGGTATTCTTCCTGTCCTCAGCCACTTCCCTATCCTGGGGCTCTTCTTTCTGGAGGGGAGGAAAGTGGAGGCAGATGGGATGGCTATTTGGGAGCTCCATCCAAGGTCATGGATATCTACCATGAGTGAGACACAGGGAAAACCAGATCACCTGATTTGGACTGTCTAGATTATTCACTGAGTGCGAAAACAAACCTAAAAATTGTGGCAGCAATATGTGACACTAATAGTTACAAATGTCACTAAGCCTATGAGATAAACTTTGCTTTCCCATACACGTGAAATCCAGTGGAAACTGTGTGACTAAAAAGTAAACAAGCTGATTCTTCAAGTCATGTGAAAGAAAAACATCAGATCAGCCATACTATTTTATAGTGGCACCAGGTAGGACAGGTTGCGTGGTTTCTTATTCATGCAGAACCAGCACGGGAATCACAACTGGGAAATAATGAGAAATGTAAAGATGGAGTCTGGATGGCAGAACTGTAAAGAACCCCAGATATTCTCTTGTTCCAACTCCTCCTTTGAAACTTGAAGTAACCGAGAGCTGGTAATGACTTGTCCAAGATCACACAGGATGAGGGGTATTGCCAGGACTAGGGCCAGGTCTACCTTATTTCCAGGGCTTTCCTGTCGCTACCACAGAGATTTTGTTCAGCACCTGTATAAGGAGCCAATGATCTTGGACAGTGAGAATCAAGGGCCTGCAACCAGCTGCAGAAGATGGGGCCCCGTCTATGGTGGAGACCTGTCCATGGCAATGGGTTAAGTAGCCCCAGGAATTCTCCTTGATGCATGAGAAATAACAGCCCCTAATAGCAGGTAGTCATCAAATAAATATGCCATTATTCCAGAAAGGGGAAGTCTTAGGTTCCTGGCTCACATATGAGGGACTGCACAAACTTAACAGCTTTATTTTTAAAAGTCCTTTGCATCATGCAGTGCTATTATAATTACTAAAGGCTGGGCTGGCAATAATCTAAATCCCAAAATATTAGTGGTTAATTAGGAATCCAAAGGACCTCTTCCAGAAATAAAACTTAATCCTTTGATTACACTTTTTATTTCTTGATTCCCTCCCACAGTAGCCTATACAAATATGAACTTGGTTGCAACAAAGAAAAAGGTCATGTTCGTTCAGTGTGCAAACTGTAGAGTCATTGAAAAAGTCAACAACGAAGGTGGCCATGAACGCTGTTTCCCTTTTTTCAAATCACAGCTATAAATCTCAATCTTTTTCTTTTTAAATTTATGAAAATCTAATGGCTATTATTTCATCACTTTAGCTTGTTCATTTATATTTCAAATGTACCTAAATTGTGTGTTGATATAAAACTTGGTACACACATTTTTTTTTAAGTTTTTGGGAAAGAATATTTTAAGAAGGGGGAATTCTCCCAAAGGAAGATCACAAGAAAAGCTGCTTTCACCATCACAAAGGGAGTGAAGGTTAGCATCTTGTAAACTTGCTAAAGCCAATTTTTTATTGCATTGGTTTTGGTTTTTTTTTTTTTTTTTTTTTTTTTTAATTACTATGGGCCTCTAGGCACCCAGGTCTTTCCTCTCCAAGTACAGAGGAAGATACATTTAAAAAGTCACCAAAAGTAATGTCAAAGATGCCAGAACAAGTTTCACAAGGGCATAGAATCCCACTGTGGCCTGACCGTCTTCCTAGGGCTCACAGATAGTCTCTTCATCCTTTCAGCAATGTGGGCCAGATTTTCTGGAATTCCTCCTATGGACCATCTGGAAATCATCCTATGCCCAGAGTCATGCCATCTCAATCGCGAGGCACTGCAGGGAACCTGGCAGGGACCCAGCTCACCAAGCATTTTGAGAGGACTTCCGATTACTTTCCTGCCAGAAGAAGGCAGGGCAGCAATGCCCATAGCAGTCTCCAGGCCAGAGTACATGTAGTAAGAACAGGACATTCTCTTCCAATATCAATTTTTCATAGAAAAATAAAAAGGAAGGGAAAAAAAACATCATTTGAACTTAATGTAACAGTAGATGGCAAAGAAAGAAAAAAAGAAGTCTAGCCAAAAGTATTCTCTTTTTATCTTGCTACTGACTTCAATATGTAGCCGGGCGGAAAAAATATTTGTGGAAAAGGATTAAGTAATTCTCAGACTGAATTTTTGTTCCATTAGATACACCACCATAAAAGGTTTCCTAGCATTAATAAAAAGATTTTGAATCATTTTTCTTTCAGTCTGAATATTAAATCTGAGTGTCTCTTGTCTAGTTCACAACCATGGGAGGTGATCAATCCTGACTGGTGTTCTCTGATGGGTCTGAGTGAAAGACAAGGGATGCAGGAAAATGATCCGAGTCCAGACTGGAAGCTATCACCATTCCAGAAAACAAAACAGACTGGACAGGACCTATGGATCCTATTACCCTATCTTAACGCTGATTCTGTCTCTTGAAGCTGAACATATCAAGCTGAGAAAGCCTAAAAATGTAAGACACAATCAATTGTTGATGCGGATTTTATATGAGATTAACTTTAATAGCATATCAATGTCATAAAAAGATATGTATGGTAATAACGACAAACCTATACCATAATATTTTAAATATTTTTAAATATTAGTAAATATAGTTGGTAAAGAAGAGGCAATAGATTACACCTAGGAAAAAAGACAATGTAAGTGCTAGAGCACTAAATCAAAAAAGGGGGCGGGTAAGGGGATGGAGGGATTGAACAAAAAGGAAAAAGGACCCATGGGCAACTGTGTGGTGACTGGTGGGGGGAGGGGGGCATAAGGGGAATAAATGGTAATGGAAAAAATACAGTAAAGAATATTTTTAAAAAGTAAATTATTTTCAAATTAAAAAGAAGTTAATTTTAGCACTATCCAAATGACCTCAGATAAGGTGCTCAACATACCCAAGATACAGTCCTTAATTTATACTGTGAAAGGATGGAACTGGGTAAGTCCTTGCCCCTTTCAGTATCAATATTCTCTTTTTCTAACTTAATCTGTAATAAAACTTCTGAAATACATTTTCCTATAGAGTCAACTTGATTGTTTTTTGAAACTTACAATGTTTTTAAAAAGTTCTACTTCTCAGAGAAAACAACTATTTTTCAGTTACTGCAACTGTTTATAGCATGTTCAAGAATATTTCACTATAAATTCTATGATGATTAATAATTTAAAAACAATGCAAACCCATGAAGATAATTCTGTCAGGGAAAGTAGATATCAAACTTCTTACATATAATTTACGAATTGCACCCCAAATTTAAATCTGTCTCTTTTGTGTATGATGTACCATGGCTATCAACAAAGAAAGAGTAATGATCCAAGCACAGACAAATGACTTAGAATGAACTATTTCTCATTGCTAGGGCTTAGGTATATAGAAACAACAGCAAACCTTTCAACAAGAGCGCATGCATCTAAATAAAACCTCATGTATCACACCAGGTAGAGAAAGTTTAAAATGAAAACGTTTCTCTGATGAGGTTGATTAGAGGGGTAGCCTTGAGAACGATGTTACATTATTGTCAATTACTACATATAAGGTACACATACTCAGCAAAGAAAAGAGGGTTTAATGCTGCCTGCTTATTTTCTGGATGTTTCCCTTTTATAAAAGAAGTATTTATTACATGTGGAAGCCAGGCCTCTTTTTGGCAACTAGCAGAAGTGGTGAGTATGAACAAATTCTCTGTACAGATATTTTTAGAAACTCAATCCATAAACTAAATGCAAATAAATCAATCTACCTCAATTTATTTTTATTTAACATGAAAAGGTGTCCATCTGATAGGCAGAAAAGAAAATCCTAAACTTGTACTTGGAGAACAAATGAGTTAATAGATCATTTTTAAAAAATCAAACATACATTTTAGCTAGAAAACATAAGCAGATATGCTATTCTGAATGATATGTAATGATCAAATTTAAATCTCCAGAACTATGCAAAAACATGTGTCTTGAACATTTTAACCTAAATATCAGTTCGAAAATATTTCATGTTTTAATATTTAATTCAATTCAGATGGATCTCTTATTTTGGGTTTATAAAAGTGGAAAAAGCTGCAGGTTTTTTTTAGTTCAATAGTACAGAGACATATTATTCCTGGTAAGAATATTATATTTACACACTCACAGGAATGACAAAGACAGAAGAGCAATCAGAAGCAATTTATAAAAAAGGCTTGTCACTAATTTAGGTTTCACATGTCCCTCCACCCACTAACTGCAAAGCTTGATATTTCTTACCTTCACATTTTTGTGACACTTCATTAAATTTATGTCCAGCAGGGCATTTGCACTCAAAAGACCCAACAGTATTAATGCAATTTCCTCCTTGACAGAGCCCAGGGATGGCCTGGCATTCATCCACATCTGTCAGATTTTAGGGGAGAGAGAGAGAGAGGTTGAGATTTATACAAAATCTACTGATTCATATAAAATATTCTCATAATGTTTTTGATAAGAAGTTACAACCATTCTTTATTTTTCTACCTTCCCTCTTCCCTCATGTAAAGAAAAAATATTCACACTAACTTTTGTGGGTTTTATCAAGCATGCTGCAAAGTATAAAGATACAATCAGAAAAAAGGTTGACAACAGAAACTAAAGTTACTCAAGAAACCCTTACAATCACAATGCAATACATTTCTGTAACAAAACTGCCTTTGAGGTGTACTGAATAATTCAGTTAAAATAGAATTTACTTAAGATTATTCAGGCTACAGAAGACAGCTAATGTTTTTATAAAAATTGAATGCAAAATATTGACCTTACATTCTGTAGAGCAAAATATTTACCTTACATTCCATAGTGCTGTTTTGTGCAATAAAAATTAAACAACCCAGGAAATTAGGCCGAGAAATGAGAGAAATCTCCAGATGAATGGACCTTGCTTGCAGAGCAGTAGTGAGGGAGAACCTTTCAAGTCAGATCACGTTTGCCTCAAAAGCCAAATCCACATTAAGCCCTACAAAATTCAACCTGACCCCTATGCTCTCTGACCTCATCTCCTAACCAGCCCCCCTCACTGCTCTTCATCCACACTGGCTTCCATGCCCTTCCTCAAATACACAAGGATGCACCTTCCTGGGGTGGGGCTGTGCAGAGGTGGCCCCTCTGCCTGAACTCCTCCCCCTCCATACAGCTGTGTGGTTCATGTTGACCCCTCCATCAGGCGACTGCTCTAAAGGCACTTCAGAAGTGGATCCTTCCCTGACCAGTCCCATAGCAACACCCCACCCCACCCCACCACTCACCACCCTCCTTAGTTACTCTGCTTCTTTTTCTCCATAGGACAAATCACCAAGTGGCCTATTACATAGATTTCCTTTTATTTTTTATTATAAATTGATTGCCTTCAATAGAGAAGATTCTCTGTCCATTTTGTTTACTGCTATATCCCCAGCCCCCAGGGAATAAACCTGTGGGTCCTACATTGAACCTCAACTATGAACCTTGCAGGAATAAAGGTAATCATTCCAGGCTCATTATGTTTAGTCAGAAAGATGGTGAGAGTGATATACATTCTCTCCATCTCTTTATCCATAACATGCAAAGAAATCCAGAGAGGCAGTTCAATGTCTCGTCCTCTGCTTTGGATATTTTTTTAGAAATCTAAAAACCTAGTATACCCTTTAGTTTTACTCTTCATTGTGTGAAGCAAGAGAGCAATTGCTAATTGTAAGACCTCTAAAAACTTTGTTCTTGAAAAAAGTTGGCACCCAGGAAAAGGAACAACAACTTATTTTGGCATTAGAATGTCACTTACTGTTTTAAATGGAATGTCCTGACCCACAAATTAATGACTGTATGTGAAATATTATTAAATTATATTTTATAGCTAATATCAATTTTGTCTTAGACCAGAATTTCCCATTAAATTGATAGGCTGAATATGTTTATTAAAATGTTGTTTAAGCCCTGGCCAGTGTGGCTCAGTTGGTTTGAGTGCCATCTTGTAAACCTAAAGGTTGCCGGTTCAAATCCCAGTCAGGGCATATACCTAGGTTGCAGGTTGGGCCCCCATTGAGACACGTTTCACTCTCTCTCTCTCCCCTTCTCCTCCCCTCTCTCTAAAATGAATAGGCATGTCCTCAGGTGAGGATACAAAAATGCTATTTAAAATTAAGACCGCACATATAAGCAAAATGAGATAATTTTATTGATTATTATTTTTGGCCGAAAAGAAATATGGATGGGAGTACTTCTCTACTGGCCATACATTCCCAGATGAAGGAAGAATAAGCTCCTTGATGAACCCAGTTTCCCATAGCCCCTCACATCTGGCCCAATGACTAAAAATGCCAGCCGGAGACAGAGCCCCAAGCAGATAGCAGAATCCCTCGAGGGGAAAAATACTGAAGAATTTTATTCTCCAAGTGGCAATGCAACTATCATTTTGGATTCCATGGCTTTTCACAAATTTTTTCTTGGATGTTGAATAGCAGGGTCAGGGAGGGTCAGAAAGAAAATGCTAAAAAAGTCCAGATTGTATGAAATGAAGAGCAAAGCTAAGGAGCAATGGCTCCTTCCCCCCAATTATCTTAGCACCTCAGCCGCTGACTCAGGGCCAGACAGCTGGGCACTCAGAATCTGGCTCTCCCCTTAGTCGGTGAGTTCATGGGGATTAGGTGACTTCAGAGCACCACGACAAAGAATTTCTTCAGAATTCGCTGGTACATTCTAAGGATGAGAAAAGTATGAAAGTGCCAAAGAAAGGGGAACTAAATTTACTCTTTATCTTATAAAATCACACAATCGACTCCTTTGTAATTCTGGGGTTTCCACGTGACTTCTTGCTGTTCCTGACATTGAGAAGGAAGTGTTCAAAGGCATGCAAAGGAGTTGTATGTTGTACACAGAAGCCAGGGCCCAGCACCAATGGTGTCTATCAGAAGTGGAACTTATCAAAGTATAATTTAACGGAGACCCACAGAACTGTGTGATTGAGCTCAAATTCTGTGTTACTGCATATCACCCTTAGAATTAACATATAGAACAAAACCAAACTAGTCTCTATTTGCCCCAGAAAAGTATACCCTGAATTTTCTGCAAATATTGAGACTTGCTAAAAAAGCACTGAAGATGTCTAGAGGAAATAGATACAGCCTGGGAGTTTTCAGTCCCATCAGTTAGCGCAGGACTGCCTCTGTTCACTTCCTCCTGCTTCCTGCCAGACATCCAGACAATAAAAGAATTTGTACAGCTGGAAGAACAGGAGTAAAAGCCAAAAACAGAGTCAGAGCTTCTATGGGAGGCAGGAGAAGAAGCGAGCCGGCGACATCTGGGGATATTTAAACAAATCCTAATGTATTTTTGACTTGTAAAAAAAAAAAATCATAATGTAGCGTGTCAAATGGAGAGATACAATTTTCTTCAGTTCAGCTAAGTACAACCTAGGAGATAGAGGAACTCCAATGATTTCAAATGAAGGGGGAAAAAATCAAGAAAAACAATCTACCCTGTTCAAAAATCTTGCTTTGTGCTTATACACAGCATTGCTGTAAGGCGTAGCATTGCTGTAAGCGGAATCATACACCTCACGGACTCCTCTGGGGTCCAAAGGGGAAACTGCTGGCAAAGGAAAAGCCAGGAAGACCAGCTGCTCTCTTGTGAGCCACGCTTCTAATGCCTAAGTTGGATGTCATGCCATCAACAAAATCGTGAAGTTATGTCTCTGACTCCGCTTTTCCATTCTCTCCAACTCAGTTGGAGAATGGCTCTCCAGAGCAAATAAGATGAATCCACTAATAACTCCACCAGCCTGGGGTTTACCTTGACAAGCTCCTGTGCGGATATTGGGAATGAAGCCACGGCGACAGGGGTGGGGCTGGGCAGGGCACATCTCACAGGGGTGGCCCCAGGCTCGGCCCACGGTGGCGCAGCAGAGCGTTTTTGTGCAGACGATCCCGCTGAGCTGTCCCTGGCACATCTGGTTGCTGACCACAGTGAAACACGGGCCTGTCCTGTAGTCTGAAAATAAAGAAGGAGAATTCCATAAGAGTCCAGAAAACCAGGAACCATCATGCAGAGGAACATCTGTGCCCCATCTTGCTTAATTCCAAATTGGGAAATGGTCTTCGGGAACAGAAACACATATCACTGACTTCATAGGAAGCCCTGGGGAGGCCATTCGACCCCTGAACCCCATTTTCCTCACCTACAAAATAGAGATATAAACACCAGCTCCTACCCATTTTGAAGATGCTGTTGTGAGGATCAGATGAGCTACCAGGTAATACAACTGTGATGTGCTACACAAACACAACATAATAATATTATCACATATTCATTCACTCAAGAAAATGTATCAGTGCCTACTATGAATTTAGACTCATGTTTGCTGTAGATGCTTCAGTAATCAGGAGACAAAATCCTTGCCCTCTCAGTGCTTACAGTCTATTTTTATTCAGGCTGAACGAAGCAAAGAATTTCAAAACTTTCAATGAGGCAACTCTTCCTCAGAGTTCCTTAAACAAAATAAATGGTTACCCATTTCTTCTGGATTTAGTCCATCTCACTTCAAATATAAGTAAACAACCAAACAACCTTAGGTATGTAAGGTAAAGAGTAAGGACACTGGTCTGAAATCACTGTAATCCCTGGGCAAAAGGACCATCTTAAAGCAAACCAGAATAAGCTAGGCCACAGGAGGATTTCCAAGTAGTCCAAACAAATATAATACAAGATCTGCCTTTTTATTCCGAAAGGGAAAAAGCCCATCTGGATTCAGCAACCAATAAACAAGAAAGAATAAGAAGTAGCGAGCCCAGAAGACCAAAGCCAGGCTGTCCTCAGTCTCCTGTGAGAGAAACCAGGGCCATAATTCCCCTTTCTGTTCTACAGTGGCCAAGACTGATAAGAGAGGTTGGGCTGTGGCAAGACTCACGGGCTCCTGATCACTACCCAGCACTGTGTGCTTCCTTGTGTCATTTTTAGAAGCACACAGATACAGATAGGGTGTTTCCGGTGGGTCTTGGGATGGACTAAATGACCTCAGCAAGTTCCTTTCACCACTGAATGCTACAGTTTTATGAAAATCACTGGGTGTACCAATGAAACCACTGGGTTGTGTTTTCGTTTTTATTTTCTTCTTTCTTTCTCTAAGGAACTCATGGGACATATACATGCAATTTATTATGGACAACTCTTCATTACAGTATCAGCAAGACTAACATTAGACCTTTGTTCCCCTCAAGTCTCTATGTGGTCTGGCCCCGCCCACCTTTCTAGCTCTATCTCCAGACACTTCCTCAGTTTGTCTTTTAACTTTGTAGGTTTTTTTTTTTTTTTAATCCTGATTATTTTTTTACTTTCATAGAGTAACATTCTATGTATATTTTAATATTCTTCATAATGCCAGATCTATTGAAAATATGCTATCTTCTTCCATAGATACTGAATTCAAACAAGAATACAAAAATTAAATGCTTGAGCTATTGAATAAGATCTCTGCCTTCATCTCATTCTGTCAAAAAAAAAAGGTCACTCAGCACCATGGCTGTTTGCAACAAAATTGCTTTTAAAGGCAATAACAATGTGGACAAAATGCAATGCTAAAGTCATCTTTCTTTCCTTGGATCAATTCTTCCGAATATTTCCCATAGGCATTTAATAACTACTTCTGTGATACACAGTGTTTATTTTACTATTTTAATATTTTTATTCAAAAATAATTATTTCAGACAATTAGGAAAAGGCAGAAATATATAAATTATAAATTATAAAATCTAATTATTTACAACTATTCCCATAGTCCTTACATGTAATTACACATAAAGAAACCCTTGATACCATATTGGTTATATTATCTTTACATAATTTCATGTGTGTATTTTGTTTTTTATCACAAAATATAAATTATACTAAATACACAATATTGAATCCTGCTGTTTTTTTCACTTGACATTGCCAAAAGCATTTTCTTATGTAATTAAATACTATTCCAAAATATGATTTTGATGGCTGCATAATTTTCCATCAAGTTATAGAATAATTTATTCAATAATTTTCAAACTATGTGTCATTTAAATTGCTCCCAATTCTTCATTATTATACACAACATTCAGTGTACATTACTGATGAATTCCTTTGCCATGAAAAATGTTTAGTCTCATGCAACAAACATCAAGATTTTTATGACTATACACATCTCAAGTCTAAGACTTGAAAGATCACAGCAACATAATCTTTTACTTAAAAAATAAATAAAAGCCTTCATGTTAGGTGACAAGAAAGAAAATTTAGTTTTATTTCTTTTCTTTCCTCTTAATTTATTGAGACAAGTGCAAATGCTTTAATCAAACAGATTTATGTTAGCATGTCATTTTCAATCTTTGAAAAACAGAGTGAAACATAAATTTTAATTTAAAATTCTCTCTTCAACGTTTCTTCCATTTGTTTTTCCTCTTCATTTTACCAAGATACCCTACAGAATTACATGAGGACTGCAAAGTTTCAGAGTAGGTGCAAATACGGTGTGTCGTGAGTGACACCAGCCAAATCAGGGTGCAATACAAAAATGCTAGGAAAATCTGATTCAGTCCTGTCTAACACGGGCTCATGACTTAAGGCATGAATTCCTCATTGGAAGGTCTTCATAAAAAGAAAAATAACCCTTAAGACTTTTCCAGGGTCAACAACATCTTGCTCTCATTTCAATATGAAACACATGGAATAGAAATGGCACTTGTTAATTCTGACAATATTTATTAGTCATCTCTAGAGCCCATAGGGACCAATCTTTATTAAATATTCTGGATATTTGGCAAATAGTTTGAGTGTGTATAACAAAATTTATGGGCCTAACACATTTCCACTCTAGATCCTTATCACCACGGACAAAGACCCAGCTCATTTGCCAGTGAAGATTAGTAAGTGGACATAAATGTATTTGTAGACTCATATTTTCAGTAAAAACTGCTGATTGCAGAAGGAGAGGCATAATCTGGATGAAACAGAATTGGATCTAAAAATCTCTTGGAAGGTCAAGGCTGTATTAACGTGGTTTCCAAATGCCATTCCGATTTGGCAGCATGTGCTTTTCGTCCCATACTTCATTTAAATTGCCAAACTTATGCTGTTTTTAGTATGATACTCCAACCACAGGGAAAAAAAAGTCTGCCCACACTCCCAATTCCTTCCTAATAATCCAGTTATGTACAATTATTCCCATAGCACTTATATGATAATAGGCTAAATTTACATACTCTTTTTATTTTTTCAAATAGTCCCAGCACTAGACATGGAATGTGTCTAATTCAATGCTTGAGTAACGTCTGACTCATTCCTTCAATGTAAATCATTATTCCTAATGCAACTAAAATATAGTATTAAAAATACTTTCTGGTTGCAAATTGCTCTACAATCACTTCCATATAAGACCTCCATGAACTGGGCAACAGGCCAAGCGTTTCCAAAATTAAAATGCAATTTTACTTGTGTTTAACTGGCTTCCCCTAGTACAGCTAGTTCATGGGAAATTCTGCATTGAAATGTTCCCATTCTGAGTGGTTAGGCTCAAGGACTGTTCCCCAGTCCCAACTGATTTGGCCTCAAGGCTTGACATCTGACCAATGCCTGTCTGCACCCTCCATCCTCAACTCCTTCCCAGCTCTGTGCTCAGAATGCTGTGGCATACAACATTATTTCCCTTTCATTTGTAATCAGACTGAACCTGAAGCAAATGCACCATTCACAAAGAATATTCTGTGGTACAACGAATTCTTGTCACTCCTGCCCAGTCACTGAACCACAAACTGCAGGGAAGACACAAGGATATAATTTTGGTCCCTAGGCTCCAATTATTTTAAATCCTTGTCATAAAAATTACAAATGAAAGGATGTATTATCAATATCATGACAGGGTCACAGCATGCTTCTTCCTTCCAGGTAGGTTACCTTGGGACAAATTGGTTTACCTAGGTTTCTAATATATGGAATTTAAATACAATCTTCCAAGGAAGGAGTTCAGAAAACTTTTAGTCTAAAGAAAATTAAAGCCAAGAAGTTCCATGATCACAATCAGTCTCATAACTGTTGCTATTTCTCCTTACTCCAATCATTCTTCACCTTAGGACATAACCAAATCACCAGGGGAGGTTTTACAAAATACTGACACCTAGGCCTCACCCCTGTTCTCTCACAGGCCCCCCATGGAATCTGATTCAGTAGGTGTAGCATGGGGTAAGGGCATCCATGACTTGCATAAGTCTCCAAAGTGATTCTGCCTTCTAGCCCTCCAAGTTGAATGTGTCTTTCTCTATTTCTTTTTAAAATTTTCTTGAGGAGTGCTTATGTTCCATCATTAATTGGAGGTGTTTGAAAGACAGCTGATAAACTAGGATCACTGCCACTTAACATAATTTCTCAACCAGGACCACCCTTCTAATCACAGCAAAAATAGTGTCTACTTCCATAGTGTTGACTGATTATGGGGTACATCATTACATTCTTTATTAATTATACTATCCACAAACTCACTAAACCAAACAGCAAATCAAAACTTAAGATGTCTAATCACCCACTACTCCATTGTCCTAATAGTCAGCTGAATTCACAGTGTTAGAAAGCACATTTATATACATGACATCACTCTACTAACATAAACTCCCACTTGTGGCTTCTATGTCCAGTGCTGGAGCTACTAGCCGAATGAAATCCTACAGGGATTCTCCAACCAGCTTCCTAACACAATGATCAAACTGAGCATCAGTAACACCAGAATTTAACTCTTAATTTCCTATCACTGCCATAGACCACTTTGAAATCCTTCCACTGATTTGCTGAAATATAAAGTGCTGAGCATTATCTATGAAGTTTATGCCCCAAATAGTTGAGCCTTAATCAAAGCAAACTTCCAGACCTAACTTCCAGCTGAAAGGGCACACAGGGATAGAAGAACAAGGTAAATGACACCATGAGGAAATAATCAGAAAACCCAGAACGTGTGATTTTTCAAAGACAACTCTCCTGAACTTTCCCAAAAGTAAATTACCCCCATCTTAAAAAAAAAAAAAGTAGAGGGATTATTTCACATTAAAAAATAATAATAATAATCACAATTGGATACTGTTTCAAAAGGAGACACTGGGGAAATTTTATATGTGCTGATATTACATGATATTGCAGAATCATTCTCTTAAATGTGATCATGATATTGTATTATATGTAAGAATGTCCTTATTGTTCAGAGATGAGTGTCATGATGTATGCAACATAATTTTCAAATGACTCAGCAAAACAGAATACAATTATATATATATATATAAATTCATACTATATACTGGTAATTATATACACATAAATATATAATGTACATTATATACTACATAACTTATACTATATAATAATGTATGCATGCAATACTATATACATACATTATATATAAATACATGTTCATAGAAATATATGCATACATACATATATACGTACTTGTAAAGAGTATTACGTGTACAAAAGTAGAAAATGTTAAATATTTAATGTAGGTGGCAGGTATATGGGTATACTTTACATTATTATTTCAACTTTAATTTAGGTTTGAAAGTTTTCATAATAAAAATTCTGGGGGGAGTGGGAATTCCTTTCTAGACTACTTTTACTAGGCAATATTGCCTCTCCCATTTTATTCAAGCTATGTTTTTTTTTTAATGACAGTAAATTTCAAATATACTTTCCAACCCATATATTTCTATAAAATACTACATGCAAGATTACCTATTGAGCATGATCTATGGTCAACACAATATTATTTATACAATATGAACTTTTGAAAAAATTTACTGAACTACATAATGCAAAATGTTTATCTTTAAGCAACTGTATCTGAGAGATAGCTTAATTATAATGAATGGTTTTTAAAAAGCATTTTGAAATAAAGCAAAACTATTTCTATATAAGTATGTTCCCTGACTTTTAGCTTGTTTAATTCATAAAAGTATTACCATTATCAATGTTAATATCAAAACTGCAGAAACAATGTAACTTGCTGTACACTATTTAATCTTATATGCATACTTAGCAATTCACCAAAAGCCAGGCCATAGTGCTCTGGGCCCAATTCCACTGCATAAAATTGGTACCATGTTTTATTGTGTTCCATGATGAAGAAATCAGTAAGCAATCTTGTTCAGGGAAGAGGATATCTCATTTCCAAAAAATCATTTACCTGACATTATTTGTTCCCTCACTGTATATTCTACATGTCATTGCTAATTTTCATTTTCTCCCAAATTCATCCCTAAACTAACTTTACTAGGAAAAAAAAAAAAAAAAACAGGTGGAAGGTGAACAGAAGTCAAATTCTGGTTTTGGTGATATATTTACCATCAAGATAATAAAATGATAGAGACTGTCTTCATTTTTAATGGTTTGCAAATTCCATTCCAAAGAACCAGCTGGCTCTTATTTATTCACTTTTAAAATGGCTTGTATGAGTACCACGTTAAACCAAACTGCGGTTTCACCACAGAGCATCAGCCACTGAACAGCAAGACAAAAACAATAGTATTATATAACCACTTGATTTATTTGTTCTTTTATATCTTCTTCAAAGCCACCAAGTACAAAACATTCTCTACAATCCCAAAGCAAGATTAACGACTTAAGAGTAATGGATCCTGTGATCAATGATATTAGATCAACTTCTAAGTCTTAAAAGTGCCTTGTGATATTGTTTAATTTTCAAATGTAAGTTCTACCAAAAGTGAATTACATTTCTGAAAGATCCTAATAGAATGTTTTATCATTAAAATTGGAAAATTACTATTTTGAATGAGATGCTTCTATAGAGAGGGTAAAGGCCTATCTTAGTAAAGAAGCAATAAAAATAAATAAACTAAAAATATTCCATTGCAGGTTCCACTAATATGAGATACTTAGAAGAATCAAATTCAGAGGGATAGAAAGTGGAAAGGTGGTTTCCAAAAGCTTGGAGGAGGGAGGTAATGGGAGTTATTGTTTAATGGGTATAGAGTTTCAGTTCTGCAAGATGAAAGGAGTTCTGGAGGTGGATGTTGCTGATGATTGCACAACAATGTGAATATACTTAAACCACATGGGTTTACAGTCTGGTAGGGGAGGTAGTCGACAGGTAAATATATTTAAAGTAATTTTAGATTTGAAGAGATGATTTAGTCTGCAAATGAAATAAGGATGCCACTGCAATATAGAGTAACTGGGAACACCAATCTTGGTAAGAATTATCAGAGAAGACTTCTTGGAGGAGGTGGCATTTAACTGGAGCCTAAAGGATGAGAGTAAACCAGTAAGTGGTTTCCAGGCTTAAGAGACAGCAGGAACAGTGGCTCTGAGCTGGGAGACAGCATGACTTCTCTGGTAATGAGAGAAGGCCACTGTGACCAGAACTCAGAGAGCAAAGGCTAAGGGGCACTCCATGAGGTTGGACCGTTAGGCAGGGACTAGATTACACAGCACATTCCAGGCCACAGTAAGGAGTTTGGATTTGACTCCAAGTTCAACAGAAAGCCACTGAAAACCCAATGTCTTATTTTTAAAGAAGGCTGCAGAGAGGGTTCAAGAATGGACATGGGAAGACTTACAACAAGGCTACTGAAACATTTGAAGTCAAAGATGGTGTTGACTAGACAAAGATGCTGGATAAAGAAATGAAGAGAAGCTGGCAGGTGGGGGATGTCTCTGAAGGGTAGAACCAACAGCACTTAAAAGAAGGATTGGATGTGAAAGTGAGGCAATCAAAAAGACTAAAAGGGCTCCAGGGTGTCTGGCTTCGGTAGCTGGATATATGGCCAGCCACTCACTGTAATGGAGACTCTGTGGGAAGAGGAGGCTCTAACTACCGATATTCAGTATGAAAGTTTTTCCCACTTTTACAATCAGGTACCTAGTATAGGAAAAGTGATTTGAGTTGATGAGGCTGGCCCTGCATAAAACAATATTACCTGGATGCTATCAAAATAAAAACAAAACTTATGTATAATGCATTATAACTTGGTCTGTGTATTTTAGCTTCTTCACTAAATTTCTTGCCTTCCCTTCTTCTCTGTGAGCAAGCATTTAGTCGTATCACATTCAGATATTTATACATAAGCTTCATGGTTGAAATTCTTACTTCAAACACATTTGGCCAACTCTCACAGAAACCTGAGTGTTAAGTACACATGGCTCAGACCAACAATATGTGACGGAATCCTGGCACAGTGGGTGGGATTTCCTCCAAAGGAACTTCACTGCTGCTTCTATGAAATGACAGGGCAAAGAAATCCAAGACCACTTGCACTCTAGCTGCCAGCCCTAAGTTCACTCTACAGGAAAGAGATACGTTACCACATTCCAGTGATAGTATCAATTGTCAGAGATCTGGTGGGAAAATTAAAGCAAGGACAAAAGTTCAGCCATTTAACCACAACTGAGAAATGCCTCATATAAATATGGCCTTTCTGTAATATCAAGACAGAAAAATGATTGTGAGATCATTTAGACTTATTGGTTGGAAAGCGTTATTTCTAGAACTGGCTTTTGAACAAATATTCATTTGCTTATGGGTATGCGATATATAGGTTACTCACACACACCCCCCATGGACACACAAGTACACACAGGCACACTACTGAACTATGCTAAGATACCTGCAAGGAGTTCTCAAGGTGACCCTCCCATTCTCAGTATTGTCCTTTGGAAGAAAACGTCTTGTTGAATAAAAAAATTCCTGAGTCTGGTTCCAGCTCATGGTCTGGCACTGGACTCAACTGAAGAAGGACAAGGAAGAAGAAAGTACAAGTGTTATGCAGAACACACGAGTGAACTGCGCAGAAGACGGGCACGGAAGCTGAGGGGATGGGAGAGGTGGCAGCACTAAAACCAATCATGTAGGTTTAGTTAATCAACAAAAGAAGATTTCTGATAAAAATCTGTGTGTGCTCAGATATCAAAAATATGGCATAAGACTGATTTTTGAGACCAAAGACTGAAAGCATTAGAACTTCAAAGCTGCATTTTTGCTGGTGTTTTATGGTCGTCCATCCTTAGGACCTACCACATGGACTGAGGACATAACATGCCACTAACCAGACACCAATGGTGGCCTTTCAGAAAGCTGCCCTGGCAACATATAGGTTTTGATGTTCTGGGACATTTATACATTTTTTTAGGTGACTACCGTCATATAGCATAGGACAACAATTTAACATATATGCACTATGCCCTTTGGAAATAATAATGATGTCCCAGCCATCCCAGGTTAATAATCTCAGGAGCTGAATATTGATACCCTACTATACAGGCAAATAGGCCAATCTAGTTTCAGTGAAGTTTTTCCTCATGCAAACAGTGGCAGAATGGTGTACAGCTCAGAAGTTTCCGTTCTATAGAACTGGAAAGAAACTAAAGTCGCTCCTGAGACGGCGAGGTCTACAACCATTAAATCGTGTACTGTCTGAACATTAAAGGGGCACTGCTGCTCTGTTCTCTCCAACCACTTACTAAAGATTTACACCAGCTTGGCCAGACATTGGGGTTTCATCTGAGGCAGCTAGTTAGATATGTGCGGAAAGTGCATATGGTTAGAAAATAAGAGACAGCCTTAAAAGTGGTTTAACATGCCCCAAGAGGCAAGCTAAACACCACAATTTGCTCCAACTGTGGAAGAAAAAACAACTTGAGCCAGATTCTGGCTCTCTGGATGTATGAACAGGTCTATATTGTATTCCCTTGGATATTTACAAAGCATGTTAACAATAATTAAAATTGAATTTCTAAACCTTTAAGGGTAAAAGTTAGGAATAGGATATCAACAACCTTGGAGAAAGTTATAATTCAATCTACATCATATTCACCATCCTGGGATTTAACTACTGGTATTCAAAATTCAGAGCTCCTGCATACAGCAAGTGTTCTTAGGCTCCATGCTTGTGCAAATACCTTCTATTCAAATGTATGTTCCCATTTTTGCAGTAGTTTTATGCCTCAAGGTAGTGCTGCTGGACTATTAGCATTTAAATTTCTCTAGTCCAGGGTGCTTAACTTGAAGAACACAGTTGGGACTCAGGAGGTCCAAAGGTGCCCTGAAATTGTGCATAAGTCACATGCACCAATATGACAGATCTGGACACAGTAAAGTGGGCCTGGTATCCAGGTGCCCAGTCCAAGTGGAGTAATCACATGTTCTCTTCCAGAAATTTGGAACTGGGATTGAGAAACACTGGTCTTACTCTTTAAAGGTGTCTGGAACCTCAGATGATGTTGCGTCAGGAGCCATGGGCCAATATGTACAAGAAGAAGCAGAGAGAAGGCCATTTACATAGAGTAAGGTCAGGGTCTGCAGGAAGAACATAGAACGTGTGATTTCAAGGAAAGGCTGAGAGAGCCCTTGGCCCCTGCTTCCAGCCCTCTATAAAGCCACAGCGCACAACTGCCCTTGAGTTCCTGGCACACTCCAGGTTCCTTATAATAAATTTCCCTCCTGCCTAAGCTACTTCCCTTATTTGCAACCAACTGGATGGATGTGACCCAATGTGTGTATGCATTTGTACCTTTTTGGAGGAAGAAAGTCCACAGAGTTCATCAGAATCTCAAAAATACCCATTGCTCAAAAAAAGGTAACAATCCTCTATACTGTTTAATAAGACTGTGGCATTACTTAGATAACTTGTCCAGATTTATCACAGTGTTATGAAATATGTAATGTTTCATTCTCAAAAAAGGTGAAAATTATAAAACCCCTTCCAATGAATAACATAAGCCCAAACAAAAACCACTTCAGCAAGCTATCATTTTACCTCAGTTGAAACTCAAGAGGGGGCTACATGGAAACAGATAAACTTGCAGGAAAATGATCACAGACATATATATAAATCAGTAGCTAAATCTCAGTAACACACAAAGTTTTTGTAGATTTCCCCCTAACAGCAGCAGGCACATACTGCTGTTGTATGCCTCACCTATTCAGGCAGAATGCACACATAGGTAGAATTGAAAGGGCAGAAGCCCTAAAAAGTTAGAAGGGCTATTTTCCAGTCTCAGCTCAGCAACTCATTTGCTGTGCATTTGGAGTCAGACACTCCGACTGTCTAATGGACTCAAAGTGGCCAAACCATGAACCGCTCAAGATGCCCTGGTGGCCTTTCACCTGGCCTGAGCCAGAACAGCAACAGCCAGGTTAGGGAGAAAAGGCTGTTTTCATTATCCAAGAAGGGTAGGGTGTGCACAGAAACATGTGCCTGATAGGAGCTTGTTTTCCTACCAGACTCGTTTCCCACACTTCTTATTTTGGTGAACGGCATCACCATAGCCCAGACCATCAAATGGACAAACTTGGTTGCAGGTATCACAGAAGCCCTTGCACCCCACATTCCATCATTACTGCAAACTCCATAAAATTTACCACCCCAACAGCTTCTTAATATGTCCCTCCTCTGCACCCCAACTGTTGCTGCATTATTATAGAGCCCCATTTCCTCTAACTCTGCAGTTGTGAACTTAAGTTAGAACCTAAGGCACTTTGTGAAATTGTGTGACCCAGTTCCTCCTCCTGCCACTCCCCTGAGTGCAATCCCTCTGCAGCACCACTGAGTGAACTCATAGAGCTGTTTCCAATCTATCCACCCAGAAAATTCCTCCTCTGGAAGTCTCCTTGACCACTTTCTTCTTCCTCTGTGGCAGTAATTAAGCTCCACGGTAATCACTGACTTATATAATTGTCCTTCATCAAACTGTGAGTCTTAAGGATAAATATTTTATCTCATTAAACTTTGTATCATCAGGACCTACAATAGTTTGTGGGCCCATAATAAACAAACAAGTATTTATGAATGGATTGATGGATGAGTGAATAAATGATGAAAATCACGTACCTTCATTTTAATCTAAATCCATAATCTTCTGCACTATTCACTCACTTTGTCCAAGCCATAATTAACTACCTGTGATTCCCTGAATCTATCACACTTGATTTGAATCCTAAAACTCTGATTATCAACGTAACAATGAACTGTTGTTACCCGTTAAGTCAGTCCCCTTTACTTCCTGGGGTTGCATGAGTAGTACACAAAACCATGTATATGAAATACCTAAAAGGGTCACTAGCTCTTCTATTTTTCCCTTCCTCCCACACAAACCAAGCCTGGATTCATGAAGCCCTTGCTCTGAGCAAGCTGAAAGCTGATCCCTTTGTGCTTGGCCACCTTCCAGCCAGGAGTGGACATGTGTCCAGGTCTGGGTAATAGGATGCAAGTAGAGATCTGCAGGTGGATAATCAAGGAAAGCTTTCCATTTTCTGATATAATGAGACATGCTCATCTGGATGACCCTCTTGTCCTTCAACCCTTTCCCCCTTCTAGACAGATGTGATGCCTGAAGTCCAACTGCCAACTTGCAATCATGAGGACAAAAGTTCACACACTAAGAATGGTACAGTAAAGCCCTGGCTGCTATGGCTCAGTGGATTGAGTGTCGGCCTTTGAGCCAAGTGTCGCTGGTTCAATTCCCAGTCAGGGCACACGACTAGGTTGCACATCAGGTCCCCAGTTGGGGGCGCAAGTGAGAGGCAACCACACAGTGATGTTTCTCTTCCTCTCTCCTTTTCCCTCTCTCTAAAAATAAAAAAATAATTAAACAAACAAATAAATAATTTTTTTTAAAAGAATGGCACAGTAGAGAGAAAGAAGAGTCTCAATCTTTAATCACATTTTTTACATATCCAAATTCATTTGTGACATAAGAAAAATTAACCCCACTAGTTTATGCCACTACGGGTTTTCTATGACTTCATCTAAACTCATTCCTAACTGAGATACCAAGTGCATGGATTTTGTAGTCATTTGACATATAAGAATGAATAATCCAAGAATAAAATACTTTATTTTGGGACTTTTTATGTAGCATTTATTTTTTAAAGATTGAGCAAAGTAAGTCAAGTGCATAAACGAACACCTAAATTCAAAAGAGAATTCCAGATATTACTCCTTCGTGAACTCATAGTCTAAAAATCAACTTAATTTTCCATTTTGGCAACTCAATAAGGTGTCTAATGTTGGGAGATGACTAGACTTTGCTAATCTGCCTTAATACTCTGCTCTTTGATGGACACACATTCAAAAAAATTAATCAGCATAGGCATGGCCTAATGCACCATTGCCATCACAAGAGTTATGACCAGCTTTCATTTGTAAAATGCATTCCATTTTTTCTAAAAAATTAGCTCACTTATACCTCTGAAGACCACTTTTCTCCATTCTATTTTCTGAACAGCAGAGGTATTTTTAAATGTGATATGTCCCATATAATACACTTAACTGAAAATAAAAAGACCACTATCCCCTCCCCTAGATTCCCAAAGGTTACATGTATTTGATTTGTTACCATAACAATCATAAAATATAAACAAATACAGTGGACATCTGGAACTAATGGAATTCTGGAGTTATTCCCAAACAGTGGCAATTTCGAACTATACGTCAATAAGAATGTACTGAGAAGAAAGCAAAGAACTATGTAAATGCCAAGGAAGTTTATGGGTAGGGAGAGACTGGAAGGTCACTGAAAGGTAATTACTGCATTCAAATCAACAAGGGGAATTATTCAATCTTTAAATATGATAACAGTAGTGATGCTTTATGCAAACACGGGTCTATACAACCAATAAAAACAAAGCCTTAGCTTTATAATCTATTGTTTTGGCTCAAAGAAGGGGAAGGGACAGGGTGGCAAATGAACTTTTATCACACTTTCCACTTTCTTCCCCTCACTCTTGTGAGTGTAAGAGGAATTGTTTTGTGTGTATGTGTGTGTGTTTTTAAACCCCAGATGCTGTTGTTAATTTGAAAAGATTCATCCAGACCTTGGAAGGTCTTCTGATGACAAGTCTGATTTGAGAGAAATGTTTAGCCTGTTAATACAGGAAATTCCATAATTATGAGCTGGTTGTGCTTCCAAAGTTTATGTATAAGATGAGCATTGGAATCTCTCATTTTGGAATCGGAAAGGAATTTACAGAAGAAAAAAATGTAAGCACATTTATGGAGCATTGTACTAGCTACTTTTACATGCTGGCTCACCTAATTCTCATAACAATTCTCTGAGGGATATTCTATCCCCCCATTTTACAGAATGGGAAACTGAGGCTGCAAGTAAAGTTAAGGTACTTGCCTAAGGCTATACAAAGACTAAGTGGCACAATGAAAATTCCAATTTTGGTGTTTCTGATGGTAAAAATCCATGCTTTTTCCACTATATTACTTGCCTTTCTCAAAGAGAGCATACAATTTACACGAGGGTAAATTAAAACTCAGAGAGGCAAAGTAATGTTCTCAATGTCACAAAGACAATTAATGGCAGATGGAATTAAATCACTCAAATCTTGAATCGGGCCGTGTCTGCTACTTCGTATCTTCTCTTAGTTCTCATTATTTTTCATCTTGCTATGCCCCAGGATGAAATAGCACTCAAGACGACAGCGCTGTTTGTATCAGTATCGGTGTCCTCGTTCTCAGCCGCCTAAATCTTGAGCTACCTTTAAACTCTCAGTGCAATGTTGAAATGTTTGCATGAAACACAAATTATTCTAATTTGGTTTGTATAAATAGATTCACTCTAACCCATGATAAACACAGAAGGAATTTTAATGTCAGTTGAAAAACACATGTATTAATATTTACAACAGAGCTAGCGACCTCTGTGGAATGAAGCAGGAAGTGGGATGGGGAAGCCCAAACAGGTATTGGTGCTGTTCTAGTGTTTGTGTTGGGCACTGCATATGCTTTTATTAGCTTCATAATCAATACATATGTGACATATACTCTTTAAGTGTGTCATATTCTGTAATGAAAAAAAAGCATTATAAATAGAAAAGGCTAAGCCACATCCATACACACACACTGCATCTGCAAACTAAGATGGAAGTACCTTATACACCTGTGTGATCATGGGCCAATTATTCGCTCTCTGATGTTTAGTTTTCTTAATTATAAATAGGGATAATAATAGGACATTTGTAAGAACAACATCAGTAAATTATGTAAAATCTTCAATCTTGTGTCTAATAGTAGCTCTTTTTATTCTATGGAAATGATACTGTGAATAGATCTTTTAATATAAGATGTCTCATTTGATTGGCTTCTTCTTTATCAGATAAAACTGACCACATTTGTGCACTATTCAAACACAAGGCCATATATAACGTATGTTAATTTCACTTATATTTATATTTATGGTGGTTATGTTAATTTTTATGTAAATTTCATATACTGTTTCTTCACATCTTGTTCCCTTCCTGGCTTCTTTCCTGTGTTCTCTCTTGATCCAAGACTAAGAAACTGTCCCAGCACCGAAAACCTGTGTCCAGTTAAAGGGTGTCATGCTAACACCGGCTGCTCATTCCTGAGAGGTGCACACAACTCCTGGTAGCCCAGCATGAGATTCTAGAGCTCTGATCCAACTCTGCAGACTCACCCCAGCCCACTCCTACACACAAGGCGGAGATCTAGGATAACTATTTGAAATTGTCTGTATTGGCCAAGAACATGTCAGGTTGTCTCATCCCAGAACGCCCTTCCCCCTTCGAAAACGTCCTCATCCCAAACTTAAATATCTTAATTTGGGGAAAGGCTGTCCAACTTCATCAATCAAAATAAATGTCTTCATCTTCGGAGCTCCCATGGTGTGTTGCCTGTACATCGCCTCCTTGGCACTCATACCGTTTGGCTTTACGGTGCAGATAAAAGCTTATAGCTCACAAAGCCTACTGAATGGTAAATTCCCAGTCTCCTGTTTCACTCAGAACTCTCATCCTCTTATCTCCAAATGCCAGGAACAGAAGGCACTCAATATACATATATATTTTTTTGTAGAACCAAAGTGTTAACTGGGGACAAAAATTATTCTCGCTTCCCTTTAGACCACGCACAACTCCCAACAATTGCACACATTCCTTTGATGAGCTCATGTGAAGCTGATTAATTCTCCAACTCAGCAGGTTACCAGAACTGAATGTACCCAGCTCATCTATGTGCTAAGACAATAAACAGGTCTTTGTCTTCTACATTTCAAGTGGTGGTCTCTGGAAAAAACTTCCCACCGGCTGTATAACTCAAGTTTCTCCCAGATAGAAGATTCTAAGCTAAAAGGTTTTTCCAAGGTAGTAATATACCTAGGCTCTATAAATACCTTATCTCTGAAAGACAATTTTGCTCCATACCATTCTAGAAAAAAAATACGGCATCAAAGAATTTCATTTTTTACCCTCACAGAACATACCCACACATGGTTCAACAGCTTAATGGGGTAAGGTTGTAGGTGAGAACAACAAACCTGCAAGGGTAGTGGCTCTCTTTTTATGTCAGTGGAACACTGATGCAGTTTTGGAAGAGTCTTTAAGACTCACCTTCAATTTCCATCCACTCACAGGATGAAACCACCATGAAATAATGGTTGGAATGAAGGATTTAAAATCAAGCTTCAACCATGGCAAATTGGAAATCCAGCCAATGCCAACCAAACAGGAACTTGAAAGTGCTCGTGAGAAGAGGCTGACGTTTACAAAACCATCCTCTTTGATGAGTTAAGTACAAATGAATCAGAAACACATGGGTTAAATTCCCCTTGAAATACCCATGGATTTAAAATTAAGTGGAAAACTGCTTGGCAAAGCATAAATTCCAAGCATCTGAAATGCTAAGTTAGAGATCATTTTCTTTGCGACCTTAACAAGAGGACTTCCCTGAGATCTCTCGCCCCAAACACCACATTCTTCTTGTGTCAATGGCAGGTACCCATACATAGCAAAGAAAACGGCTGAGCTCAGGCTGCAGACACAGATAAGTCTGATAGGAATTCCAGCCCTGCTACTGTGTCTCTTTGTGCCCCTCAGAGAGACTCAATTCCCTCATGTGTCAAGCGGCTATGAAAAGTTCCTTATAGGGTTGTTAAGGTTTAGGTAAAATAAGGGTGGGCAAAAGTAGGTTTTCAGTAGTTCATATGGAAAATAATGAAATAATTAATAAATAATAATACAAGAATAAACTGTGCTTTGTGTACTCACAACTGTAAACCTACTTTTGCCCCATCCTGTGTATAAAATACCTAAAAGTGTCCCAGTACATAGCTTTTTCTTTTTAATCCTCACCCACGATATGTTTATTGATTTGAGAGAGAGGGAGCAAGAGAGATCAATGTGAGAGAAACACCAATCGCTTGCCTCCCGTATGCCCTGACTGGAGATTGAACCTGCAGCCTAGACATGTGCCCTGACCAGGAATCAAGTCCGTAACATTTTGTTGTACAGAACAAGGCTTCAACCAACTGAGCCACCCAGCCAGGGAAGTACACAGCTTTTATCAGGGGTATTTTTAAAATCATCACCCAGAAAGGAATCGATAGCAGAGTGATTTAACCTAAGAAAAACTTTCTTAAAATAATGTAAAACACCCAAGAGAGACAAATTAATAAACATAATAGCCTACCTCAACTAATTAACATTTCAAATGCCCTTCTTTGTAGCAGAAGGAAGGGCTTTGAGATCCCTACCTCAGAGAGTTGGGTTGAGTGCACACTACAAAGCTACAATAGAGAAGGTCCATGTTTCCATGTGGAAAGACCCATGTGCTAATTTTTCTACCTTCCACACTGGAACCCAAATCTCTATTCACTCAAGTATTTGCTAATATGTGAATTCCTGACGTTTAGGATCAGAAAAGTCCTCACTTTTCTTTACAGGTGAAAAAATTGAGGCCAGGACAGGGAAGTGATTTGCCCAAGGTCACACGGCTGTTAAACAGCAGAGCCAGCGCTAGACCTCAAGTTTCCTGCCTCCTGCTCCAGTACTATTCTCACTAAATCACGTTACTACTCTGGAAGCGGGCCTGATAAACCCTGGTGCCAAGTGGCAATTAGTTTCCCCTTTAGGGGAGCAATCAAAGGGGCAGCAGAGTCCTTTTTCACCTTGAAACATGCCAGAGATGATGTCAAGAAAGCCAGGTTTAAACCAGGTCAGCCAGAAGGATTTGTCTAAAGCACAGCTGAGCAAGCTCCATTCAGGCCAGGATTCCGTCAGCACAACGGGTGTGTCAGCGACAGAGCTGAGTGAACTAAGTTCAAGCCAAGTATTCATTGAGAAGGCTTGGCTAGATGGATCCAGGTTGGGGAAGGGACGAGAAAAGAATTAGGTGCAGGTTGAAGGAAAGGTACTAGGTGACTGGCTTTCTTTCACAGCATTTTTCCTCCACTGGGGCTTCTCTCAGCCAACTTAGCTGTTTGCAGAGGGTCCCGATGACATTGGCCATCACTTGATACATTTGCATATGCAAGATTCTCACTCAAATACCTAAACTCACCTTAAACACTATGTCTAAAACATAATTAAGCCACCACCGGAAGATGAATTTATCAGAATTACTTGGAAATCTGAATAACTAGGCTTTTGTTTTAGTGGCTAAGTCAAAAGTTAGACTTTTTTTTCCCACCCATTCAAATACGTTTTCCTATAAAAGGAGAACGGTTAAACAAGCTGGGCACAGATCATAATTAGCAGCCCAAGTCCTTGCAGCTAGGCCAACCCACCATCCAACCCCAGTCCAGCCTTCCTTTTTGAATTCTCTCCGCTTCATCTAAACTGTTCAGCCTTTGGTCCTACAACACATTTTATATATTTCTAGGCATACACCTTTGTTTTCTTCAACTGTTGCCACCCCAGAATATCTTTCCTTGATTCACCTCAATACTATAGTTTAGGATATAAAATATTATAAATACTTGAGTTTCATTTTAAACATCATTTCAACATTATTACCACCATGAGGCTTAAGGTTTGTTTTTTTTTTTTTTTTTTTAAGTTTTGCTAATTTCAGGAGGGGAGTGGTTTAAATTATTAGACCTATTCCAAGTCAAGATGTAAACCCTTTCTAAGAAAGTACTCCCTCAAGTATGGGGAAGGGAAGCATAAATTATCTAAGTCATCTTATAGCACACTCAAGCAAAGCATAAAGTTATTTCACTAAAGTAAAGGCTATTTTGGCACATTAACAAACTAGCTTTGGAAATTCTATACCTAAAAAGTTGGGAAGAATTATGAAAAGTCAAAAAATAATGTAAATTAGTAAAATATCTGGCTATAGTATATCTTAATTTGAAAACAGACATATGAATAGCAGAGGGATCAGATTTAGAGAGAAGATTATTCAGGACTAGATATCAAATGTGTTTTCAGAGATCAAGGCCTGTGGGGTGATATGGCAGCTCTGTTTTTCTGACGGCTAGTTTTTATAAAGCCACAGCGATCTTTGAAGTAATGTCGGAGGAGCAATAGGTGCTCTGGAGTGGTAACTTTCTTTTTAGGGCTATGTGGCACTGCACACTCATTCATATACCATCCTCGCAGATAAAGCCCCTGCTTACCTGATTTTCCATAAAGAATCTGTTCCAGAGCTCTTTGAATTCATACTGGGAACAAAAAGTGTTGATTATCTTAAGTTCAGATGAGGAGGCAGGTGAATAAACCTGCCTGCCCTCACTCAACATATGCCCCAAGAGTTTTGGTCAATGCAAAGAGCATAGACCAGAGGTCTGCTTAGAAAAAGGCTTTACTTAAAGTTACTGGAAATATTGAAGGCAGAGCACTAGGAAAGGGAATAAGAGGATTGTGAACTGAAAACCAGTTTCTCTATCTTAGGTATGTGTTCCTTTGACAATTTATTGGCTGGAACAGCCTGGTTCCCTTCTTAACAAATTGTAGCCACAAATATATTATGTGTAAGGAATTGAGACCCCTTCGAAAGGCAGCTCAATCCAATCCTCAAGGCTCCAGGCACTTTCAGTATCGACAGAGAGCTCTCCAGGAAGTCTGGCGGGTGGAGGCTGGGTTCCCCCCAGACTGAAACCCAAGAACGCTCTCATTATAGGAGTCTGACTCCAGTAAAAGGCCTGTTGAGGACACAGACCAAGGAGAGGCAGGCAGACCTCTGCAAGGAGCCAGGGTCCCAAGCAAAGCAGTTTTTACAATCCTCAAAAACTGTCTGCCAACCCAGGCAAGCTATGAACCTTGCTGTGTCCCTGTGCACCAAGAAAACAATGGAAATTCCCCTCACTTCCCAGAATGACTGGGTAAATGCTAAGACCCTGAACTGCCAAGAGGTTCCTGCTGCATCCATTGCAGAATGGATCCACTCAGGCAACGGGCAAGTGGTTGAAAGAAATGATGGCATATGAAAAGATGAGGGTGATAGAGGAAAGCTGTCAGGCCCAGTAGCAGAAAAATAATGAACATAACTTACTGAAAACAAAGACTCAAAGTCCTTAATCCACAAAACCCTTCTTTCATCAAGAAGAGAAAGCCTGTCAAATTGTTTGGTATGCCCATCATTTGCTTTCAGTAGGCTGTAATCTGGAAGAGTAAGTTTGTCTATTTCTACTTCCTATACGTAGGAAGCAAAATGAGGTGATAGATACTACACAGGAGAAGACAGGCTCATAGAATGGAAAGTTTTGTGACAAGAACGTAGAATTCGTGGGCCCTTATTTACTGATGGCCACACAAAACGTTATTTAAATTGTCGCTGTCTGAAATCAAAGTTGCCCTTCGTGTTGGCAGAAGTCGGTTACGTTTTCTCTATGACATACCCTTATCTAAAACCATCCTATATTCATTCTCAAACATGAAGATGGCCCATGCACAAAATGAAGCTCACACACCTAAAACCAATATAGGATCTCAGTTAGTTACCGGGCTTTATTTCAATCAGTTGATCTCTAAGTCTTGGTTTCCTTATCTATAAAAGCAAATAATAATATTTTTCTGAGGGTTGTGGTAAGAATTAAATGAGATAATATATAACAAGTGCTTACCTCAACGGGTGCTCAAAGAGCAGCCACTAATGGAGAGGATGAGAGAGTCAAATGTTATTTCCTGGGAATTGGAATTCCCCACCCTCCTGGTAGTCAGATACAAAGTTTATGCGGAGATATGAGAACTTGCAGTATATGCATAATTTGTACTTAGTATGTACTGGATTTGTAAGTATTTCTTGGTCTTCTTCATAGGAGCATGACCTGAAACTCTAATGATATCACAAGTTCCTAAAAATGAGGACTCATGGCTTCAATTTCTTTTGGATTTCTCTGAAAGACTTCAACAAAAGTTGCCTGAGTCCTGAATAGCTCATATTCTCAAGGACTTTAATGCTGGAAAGGCACTGGAAAATTATCTAATCCATGACACCTCATGTCACATTAAAAAGAATCCAGTAGTTGGAATTATACGTCCCACCCTCCTTAGCCCTAAACCCCCTGACCTCTCTGGGCCAACATTTCCTTCATCTGAACAATAGAGATGGTACCATACTATCTGCCCTCAGGGCTGTTTTGAAGGCTAAATAATGTTTTCAGAAACAGTTGGCAAAGTTGAAAAGCATTAAGTTTTCATCATTATTATCACAGATTGGAAAATTAGGTCTCAAGAGGGTTGAGTAATTTGCCCAAGGTCACTATAATTCCCAGTGATGAGTGTGCTGTGGAGAGGAGCTTCAAGGTCACGGGTATACGTGCACAATCACAGCAACTTATCTTTTCAAGCCAATTAGCAACTTCCTTAAAACTAGCTGAATCTGCAGTCCTTCCCTCCCTGACCTTGACCTTCAGAAATACTCATTACCTTCTGCTACAAGGAGATTTAGCTTCCAGAGTGTGTGCTCATGTAGCCTGGGCAGAGTCAGGGCAATCACCCGCTAAGATATGACAGTGAATATCAATGCTTTAAACTTCTATATAATTTTAAAATTCAGAATAGGCAATACATTCAGAAAGTTCAAAACTCAAGAAGATAGAAAATAGTCACTATAAAGTTTCATTTCCCCCTCATTTACCCTCTGCCCAGTTACTTCCACAAAACAGGTAACTGCTTAATTAATGCCCTCAAGACCAACCCAGGGAAGTTTTATGATAAAACAAACAGATGTGAATATATTAAATGTCAACTCAAGCCCCATTAGACTCAATTCAACTTTTTTAAAAGTTATGATTATCTTTTTAGTCTTTCTCAACAATTCCCAATAGGCCCACTGATTCAACAACCTTCAAATGAAAATTTTTCTATTATTACACTATGGGAAAATAATCTTTCTCTAAATTAGAGGCTTCATCTCTTAAATCAGAGTAATGATCTCAGGTCACTGAAGCTCATTTTTAAATGGTATACAGTCAACTTACTCAGTGGAGCAAAATATGAAGGCTAGTCATTTTGGGCAAGCAGAGTGTTTGATGTAAGCTCAAATGAGGAGCTTATTAACATACAAATTCCTGGATTGAACTCCCAGGAGTTCTGATTTCATTGAGGACCAGGAATCACATTTAACTGAGCAACCCCAGCAATTATGATGCAAGTGATTAGTAGACCCACATTTTGGGAAAGATTGGACTGGAAGTTAGAAAAATGATTTCACATCTCGAGTTCCATCAATTAGCTGCATGACCCCTGACAAGGAACTTCAGTTCACTGGACCTTCATAGCAGCCTCTACAATAAAGGCAGAGACTGGGCCTGGAGGTCATAAGGCAGGTCACCTCTAGAGGTCCACACTGTGATGCTGTGACATCTTAGACAACTTTGATGGAGAGTAGGCCACAAAGAGACTGGATTATTGTGATGTATCTAGTTTAGAGAAACTACATATTCTGAAAGAGCATGCAACACAGTAACCTATGGTTTTTCCTTGCTTTAATTTTTTTTTTTCTTTCAAATGATGGTCAGGTTGGTTATGACAAATGGAGAATTGAGTCAACATAAGAGACTCCAAATGAAACAGCCCTTCATGCACAGGCATGAACATGTTGCTTTTTCACATCAGCAAGAGGAAATGTGCATGCCTTTAAATAAATCCAAGCTTTGGATTCATTAGAAACAGAAACATATTTTTAAAGCCAAGGCATTTTCATTTTCAAGGATAAAGTTCTGCTATTTTTAGAGACGGCACTTGGTGACGGTCCCCTGGTGGATCACCACTCCAACTTTGGCATGCCAACTTGCCAGCAGGCAGAAAAAGGTCTGCCCATGGACTGGGGAAAGCATCCTCCCTGCACGTGGGGTCCGCAGTCTAAGTCAGGCAAAGGCAGCGCCCACACAAGTCCTGTGCTCCCAACCTCTCGGAAGCATGAGAGTTACAAAGGAAAGTTCTATTTATTATATTAATAAATATTTTGAAAGACTCTAAGATTTTTAATGAAACATTTTAAATCCATGTTCGTTAGCTTGTTCCTTCTTTAATGAAGGGGTTGTACTACATTAGAGTTAAATGTGTTTTTATCTATTTGTAAATTCCTTTAGAGCAGGTTTACCTAGTAAGTAGCCCTTGGAACCTGCCAGGTCCTCAATAAATGCTTGTGGAATGAATGAATGAATGAATGAATGAATGAATCAAGAAGACCTTTCCTCAGAGTCCCATTTAGGGGACATGATCATGTTATGTCATCAATGCTTATTGAGAACCTGCTGTATGCCGGGCACTGTTTTGGGCCTTGATGATAAAACGGAAAACAGGCAACCAGCTCTGCTCTCTGGAAGCTAACTTTTCTAGAGAAAGAGATATAATTTTAGGTTAAGTACCTTTTAATATATAGTAATGTGATAAAGAGGGACTGGAGGAACACAATTTGGCAGGATGGTGAAAGAAAATAAAGGGGTTAGGATAAATAAATTAATGAGTCTCATATGAAGAAGACTTCTTCTTATAAATTACCTGTCCTGAGCGCAGTTGTGGGGGGACAGGAGAGCCACATCTATTAAATCGATTTTGAACAAAGCCAGAGACCACTAATTGAACCACTGCAAAACTGCCAAGAGGTTTAAGTTCCAAATATATATTCACTTCCAAAATATGTATAAAATGGAGCATTTTTTAAAATTCCAAGCAATCAGGTCTTAAACTATAATAAGTTATCTGTATTTAGCTGGTTCTCTTCTCCCATTTTGCATATGGCAGCTCCACATGTATCTGGTACTCTTACCTGGAGAGGCCCAGAGACCCCTGAATCAAATACATTCTTAAAAATGCACATTTTTGTGATAAAGTTTATCCTGATACATTTCCAAAAAAAAAAAAATGCTCTGAAAAGAAAACTTGGAGGTGACATTTGACCTCTTTAGTGAACCAACTATTAAAAGAACAAACAAACAAAAAAACAGTGCTCAAAATCTAGAAGAGCAGCCGGGAAGGTATCCTGCGCGCTCTCCACTTCACCCATTCTCTTTCTGAGCATCTGGATCCTTTTACATACTATATTACAGTGGGTGGTCTGGAAACTTTAGGGGAGGCTGAAATGCTTGGTATGGGAGGCAGGCATTCGGGAAGCTCACAAATGACACCGTGGCTGCCTAACTGCAGAACAATACATCTGTGATTAGCTGAACTTTGCTTATCCATTATCCTCATCATCACAAAGACACCAGCAGCACCCTATTAAAAGATCCCCCAAGAAGGCTTTTTATTGTATAGGATTATTTGTTGGACAGCGCCCCTTGCAACCAGATGGATTAAGCAAACTTACTAGAATTATCTGGTTGGACAGGGAAGCATTTCTATGATATGAAGCCAGTGGGATTTTATGTGTTCTTCATTGTGAGGTCAGAGATAAGACATTTTGGAGGGAACTGGGTGGGCGTTTCTAGACTCAATGTCTTCTTCTGAACTGGTTTAGATGATCAAGCACCTATTTTTTTCTAGTTTTATCTTCCTTTCCTCAAAGGCTTATTTTCTATTAATAATAGAAAACATGTAGTTAGTTAAAAGGCAAAATCCCCAGGTGGTCCTTAAGTATGTATGAAATAACTATCTAGAGTTGCCTATCTACAAACAAATCCTAGTTTCTCACTATCCCTTATGAAACAGAGATACAGTCTCAGAAAACTCTCAACTGTAACTTGACTTCAAAGAACAAAGGTGGTAGCTCCAACTGCCAGCAGTCTGTGATTAACAGATGCCATTGGACCAATAACTATGGGAGTGGGGATGCTCCTGAGAGACAGATTTCAGCTGGTGGTTAGGTCTCACTTTCCCCAAGCATGGACTGAGTTGCCTCTGGAGGTAAGTTCCCCATCTCAATGAATGTGCCAAGCACAATAATCATCACCAAAGCATCCTATCGCCTGCTAGCAGACCAATCATTTTACTTACAGAATCTCAATTAATCCCCAGGGAAGAGGCATGGAATGATTACCACTTAACAGGTGGTAATAATTTATTGGGAGGTACCACTTATTGGTCCCCACTGACCATAATTTAGTGAGATGATGAGCTAGAGCCTGTGCTCCTCTAGGATGACAGTTAAGCCTCATCTCTCTATCGCCCCAGACCCAGCAAAGTGCCCAACACACAGCAGGTGCGCCACTTGTGCTGAATAGATACATGAAACATTTCCTTTCTTTGGAGAGAAATAAAGCTAGAAATAAAGCTAGAAATCTTAGATTTTGTTCATTATTACATTTGTAGTTCTTCCTAATTAAAAAAAATTAAAATGTGGATTTTGTAGGAGATTTTTTAAACTACAAAGATTTAGAGATGTCCTTCCTAACATTAGTGGATGTGTCTTAGCACATAAAACAATAAGCGTTAGTCAACTAAAAATAAAAAGGTCTGCCTAGCTGACCCCGTTATTACTAAATGAATAAAAGGAAATCCACCAAGTAAAACATCTTGCAGACAAGCCAAGAATAATAGAAATACAGTAAGTATATCATTGATGTGATGTTAAATGTGTTAAATAAAAAAAGGAAAAGAAAATCATAACTTTGAGTAATCTCTCAACAAGTAAAAATTCCTATATAACTATTTTGGAGACATCAAATCTCCTCACCCAAGAAAACAATTGCTCAATGGTGTAAAAAAACTAAAATAAAATAGTTTTACAGTGTGAGGCCACTGTAAACTTAAATGTAACAAAATCAATAGTACTTCTCTTCAAAATTCTAAACAACACTTTTAAGAAGATCCTCAGGGCAGAAGTCTATTTTTGTATTGCATAGAGGCATCTAATGCATGACCTGCATTTGAGACTAATGGATTAAAGTTTAATAGAGTGTCTGAGTTTTAAAATCTTTTGGAAAAACTGAAAAAGGGATGCAAACTCTTGAATACCCTGTAAACCATATGTGTGTGTGTGTGTGTATTTTTTTTTTTTACCCGAAGAATATTTTATTCATGTGCTCTGTACATTAGGTCAATTATTAGTCACTTTCTCTGGAGGCTGACCAAATACCTCCACCCTTCATTGTAGTTTGCTGTAGTCATCTGTGTGAAGAATAGCAGAATCACGCTAATATGTGCTGAAGACTAAGGATACCACCCCTGGAGGTTTTGACAACACATTTCTATCACTGATTTACCACCCTCTTTATATTCTCTTAAGCAATGGGGGTAAGGGGTAATATTTTAAGTGTCTCAGTAAATAAAATGAAGTATTTTTTAAAATGAGGTAATTTTAACTTGGCTAAAATGGAAGCCTTTCAGCTATTTTGTGTCAACTTGAATTTCATAATATAAACACCTATTTTCCTTGTCTTTCTAGAGTTTAGGCAAGTCAATTATTTTTTAATTGGATCTCCAACTATAAGGTTAAGCAAGACTCCCACCCACTTTTATTAAGACTTTAACATGAAAAAATTCTTGAACGTTGATGTTAATCTTTCTAAATCATCCAAAATTTAGTAAAGCGTGTTTACTGTTATTTTTAAATATCATGTTAAGAACTGTTGTAAAATAAAACTTTGAGTTCATGTTTTATTAGGTTTATATAAAAAGAAAGTGCAAATGCAGTCATAATTGCCCCTTGACGTGGATGCTTAAAATCACAACAGATCAAGAAGGGACTTCAGAGACCTTCTAGTTCAAACACTCAACTTAGAGATGAGCAGTTGGAGGCCTAGAACGGTCAGAGGCCAAGAAAAACAACTGATTTCTAGAGAATCATGACCATTGAGCAACAATCCAACAATCTTTGAAAAACCAAAATATGTTCCAAAGCAATTTATGATAGGGTTGTAAAAAAGATCATGTTTATTATACTATCTGCATTATATTTCATAACCTTAGTGCTCAGAAAGTGCAGTCTGTGGGCCAACAGCATTAGCATGACCTAGTAGCTTAACTGAAATGTGGACATGCAGGCCCTGTCCAGACCTATTGAATCATAATCTGCATTTCAACAGAATCCCCAGGTGATCACTATGCATGTTAGAAGTCTGAGAAGCATAAGTCTACACCAGTGCTAACTCAAAGCTGGCTCACAGATTTGTGAGAACTATTTGTGTTCAGGCTGTGAAGAGATAAGTACAGAAATTAAGAGTTAAAAGCCTGTAAAGTATTTTGAATCAATTTGATAGAGAATCTTACATAAGCTGAATCTATTTCATGAATAAAACTTATATTTGTATATATAGTTTTCCTAATGATCTACTTTTATTGTATTTTATAAAAGTCCCAGTTAAAAACAGATTAGAAATCATTTTTAATGGAATTTCACCATAGATAAAGAGACACTGTTCTATACTATACTATCCTCCTGAGACTAGTTTTAGAAAAATCAGTTGGCTCACTTCTCAACTTATTCTGAGCCAGACGAAGATACCACAAGAAATCTACAGACCAATATCTCCTATTAACAGAGACACAAAAACCCTCAACACAATAGTAGCAAACATATAAAAAGATTTTCCACCATGATCAAATGGGATTTATCCCAGGAATGCAAGGTTGGCTTAACATTTGATAATCAATATAATACATTATATCAATAGAATGAAGGAAAAAACTACACGATCATTTCAATAGATGCAAGAAATGCATTAGACAAAATCCAACAACCATTCATGGTAGAATTCTCAACAAAATAGAAATAGAAATAGAAGTGAACTTCCTCAATCTACAGCTAACATCATAAATAATGATAAAATAATAAATGCTTTTTTTTTAATATCAGGAAAAAGGCAAGGATGTGCTCCTGCCACTTCTATTAAGCACTGGATTATAGGTTCTATACACTGCAATAATGCAAAGAAAAGCATACAGTTTGAAAAGAAGCAAAACTATCTTTACTTGCAGACAACAACTTTATATATAGAAAATACTAAGGAAGCTACAAAAATTTACTGTAACTAATAAACAAGGTTAGTGAATACAAAATAAATATACACTTAGAATGAGTAAATTTTATGGTATATAAATTATACCTCCATAAGGCTGTTTTAAAATCGATTGGCTTATCAATTCTTTACCTAAAATATGCACATATTTTCAACTGTAAAAACCATATACTAAACCCTATAAGTCTGCAGTTAGATGTCCTAGTTCTGTATTAGCTATATGGACTTAGTATTCTTTCTTTATTTATTGGTTGGTTTTATTTACCGGATGAGTAAGCTTTGTATTTCTAACCACTTGGGGCAGATAACTAACCCATTTTCCAATCATAGTTATCCTATATATTTTGGAATTATTTTTTCCAAACTGACTCTGGACCTTGAAAATTTGTCTTCAGTCTCTGCTAGTTTAATGCTAGGCCTTTGAGGGACCAAAACAGGAGGTTGGGAATGATATGCTTGTATAACTTTAGAACCTTACAGTGAGAAGGTTACTGAGAAGGTTATCCCCATGAAATGTGTGACTCCTTGATACTCCACTTCCTAAAATGTTTTCCCATCTCTCTTGAACATTTTGAGTGATAAGGAGCTCATTACATTTAAACAGGGTAGTTCCAAAAGCTGTTCTACCCAAAGTCTTGTTTATTTTACAGTCAGTTCTTGACCAATTGTTGAATCACTTGCCCCATACTTATGCCTTTAAAAATACACACACACATACACAATGTTGTTGCTATAAACAGAGTTTGTGTTTATTCTGAAGTGGTAGAGCTAGAAATGCAAGCCTCTGAGCCAGCTAAGGAAGAAGAGCTGGCCTGGTTGTGCTGGCCCTGTCAGGCTAACTGGCCTCTGCTGACCAGGCTGCGCAGATGGGTGAGCGAGCCCTGGAGGAAAGGTGATTGGAAGAGGTCCTGCCTGCGGATGAATGACCCTGTGTTTTTGACGTTTCAGAGCCTAATGAAAATGGGTTCACTAACTAATGCTGAGTGTGAATTATCAGCTGGCAGGCACAGTTTACAAGTCTGAGAGTAAGGCCAAAGACCCAGCATGAACGAGTTGGAGAACAATCAGAAAACAAGCGCAATGCACCCTTCAGGGACAAATGTCAGCTTTCTACTGAGCCACAGAGGAGCAGCATGAGTACAGGAAGTCCAAAGTTAGCCCAACATTTTCATAACACACATCAGTATGATTTCAGTAACATTTCTAATAAGACTCAGTAAACAAAAAATGTGAGATGAATCCTGGGATTTATCTTCTCCCTACTGCATTTATCACTGGTTTAAAGTAGGCATGGCAGAACAATGGCACTTCAGTTGCCTCTGTCTTAAGCCTACAATGAATCCTCAAACTGAACTAAAGCATCAAATATATTTTCAAATCAAACCATTAAAAAAACTAAAAAAAAAAAAAGTAAATAAAAATATTTATCAAATCTTTGGAAGCAAGAGCTCTATTTACTCTAAAAAGCCATAGATGGCCTTGGCCAAGTAGATCAGTTGGTTAGAGCATTGTCCCCATACACCAAGGTCATGAATTTGATCCCTGGTCAGGGAACATACAAGAATCAACCAATAAATAACTAAATGGAACAACAAATTGATGTTTCTCTTTCTCCCTCTAAACTCAATAAATAAAAAAACTATAGATGAAAGCACAAGGAAAATATCCATATTTGACATTAAATAAAAATATCTGTACACTAATAATAAACATATCTGGGAAAATATTTAAAGCAAGTGAGATAATCAAAGACTTAAGAATTTAATTGTATAAAGAGTTGATGCTTATTGATGTGAATGTGCAAAGATTTATTTTCTTTCTGATTATCAAAATAAACATATGTTGGCAAGAATGAGAAAAAGCCAGGACCCAGACACACGGAGGCACACCTGACCACATTGGCAATACGTATCAAGAGTTCTCAGGTGCCCACAGCCATGTCCCAATGAGTTCACTTTAATCTAAATACAGAGAAAGCTCTAAGTACAAAGATGTTATACATGGTGATATAACAGGAAAAAAAAATGAAACTAAAGGTGGACCAAATGCTCAACAAAATGGAAACACAAGGTTATGTGATATCTTTTTAAATGCTTATGTGTGGATAAACATATAATGCAAGCACATTTATGTCCTGATTACGAAATAAATGTGTAAAAAAATGATATAACTAGAAGGAAATAAAGTAAAGCAAATATAAATTGTGAGTCTATTAGGACAGTAGGTAGTTTTTTCCCTTACTTCCTTTTGTTTTCCAAATTTTCTTAAATGAGTATATTAAATATTAATAATGGTTTCCCAGGCACCTTTGAGAATTTTTCCAACCACTTCTCACTTTCCTGACTTTTTAAAAATACTTTTCACACTGTCTACATGAACATGTATTACTTTGATATCAAGACACTTTTTAAGTAAAGAATTAAAATTTCAAGTCTCCGAGAAAAATTATGAACATTATAAATGAAAATTTCTCACTGCTAAAACTACCAGGTTAATGAAAAGGAAATATGATGTCTATAAAGAATAAATTATGTATAATTGATATCTATATTTGTGGGTGAGGAGGGGGATTAGAAGAGGAACAGTCAAAACAAACTTCCAATAAAGTGGAGAATCAAATTTAAAATTTACAAGACATTCACAAAATCTCTGAAGAAGCTCCAGACCAGAAATTTTAGAAAACTTTCTAAAAAATAATCAACAACTGAATATGTTTAAAGCATAAACAAAACAATGCAATGCAATACAAAACAAACAACTCTCAAACCACAAGAAACAGAGCTCCCAATGGGCAGCACTGGGATTCTCTAAACTAGCCTTCTCTTGGAAATCTGGGAGAGAAAGTGTACAGCAAACTCTATTCAGTTACCAGTGGCCATGGGCTCATCTGTATAGCAACATGTTGACATGAAAAACTACAGGACAACTTCCTAATGGCAGCTGCCTCTAGAAAAGAGAATGACAAAGGAACCAAGAAGGAAAAAAAAAAAAGACATCCATTTTATATAAGATATTATGGTTTGTTTATTTCTGTTAGAGGCAAAATTCATGAAATGCTAACACTAGTTAATCCTAGATGGAGAGTTTACATATGGTTGCCGTATTATGCTCTGTATTTTCCTGGGCTTTATAAATTTTAAAGAACAATAGGCAAAGGGCACTGAAAATTGAGGAAGCAGACCAGTTGGGGAGAAGCCTGTGTGTTGCAGCAGGACAAAGGGAGGAAGTGGGCGTGGCTCCTCAGACAAATGAAGGGTACCTGCTGGCTAGAGTTCGAACAGGATCTGAAAACAGAAAGCCAATAAAGCATTTCAACTAAGAAAGGAAACTTTCTTTGAGATTTCTTGGGGTCATCTCAAATTACTTTTAAAGTTTATATCTACACAGTCTGAGTTCTGTGACAATTATGGCCCAGAATACACAACACAATTCAAATTACATGTTGAAACGGCGTATCTGTAACTCCTGTGAAAAACATCAATCTCATATGGCACAGTGAATGACCTCTAATCATGCTTCTGTACTCAACACCACCATTGTTCATTATATCTAACAGCATCTAATAAACCATAAATTCACAATGTGGCTTACAGTGTAATAAAAATAAAAGCACAATGCCAGTTATTATAAAATAGAAAGCTTTTCAGGGCTAAATGGATGGGCAGTGAGGTATTAAATAAGCTTCAGCAAACGTAAAATCATAGTTCTAAGAAAAATATTCACTATTATGCTCCTAAGGCATGGCTCTCAGTTATGATGTGTGGCCCAGCAAGATGATTTCGGATTCTCTTCAGTCCCTTGAAGTCTGTCATACTTCCTTTAACCAGATGCCTGGCAAACAAGTAAGGAAACCCTGAGAACAAGACTTCAGGCTTCTGACTGATCCTGATTTACTGAAAAAGGCTTTTTCAGTGATGAACCAGGGGCAACACCCTCCAAGGACTCCTCCAAAGAGGGCCAGTGGAGCAGACAGGCCAGGACCATATGGCTTTCTAGACACTGGCCATGGTCACTCCCCCTACAGATGCTGCGGTTCTGGGTTGGGCCTCTTCTGCCTTGTGCTGACCACAGGGCCCCTGTCTTCATGGGGTGGAGCAGGGCCCACAGGAACTGGGTGATCCTCAGGGCTTGGCACTGGCCTAATAACCCCATTTATTCATTCGAAACACATTATTGAGTCCTTGCTATGATCAGAGGCACAATATTAAACCGCAGAGACATGAGAGGTAATGAAGATAGTACCCCTGTCCAGAGTGTACAAGCTAGATAAGGAGCTAAGTACATAAAGTGAAATGGCGCATGGGGGTGATCATGGCAGTACATACAAGATGTTTTAGAAACATTGAAGAAGCTACTCTTCTGCTGTATGATCAAGGGAAGCTCTCACATCTGGTGGGTCAGTAAGAATTTGTTAGACAGAAGGCATGGAATGACTAAAGAATGAACTAGTACAGCAGAACATGAATTACTGTTTGTAACAACAAGAGATAAAGCCAAAAAGATCTACAGGTTCCAGACTGCAAATGGCGCAGTGGCTCTTGCAAAGGAGCCTGGACTTTTTCTTAAAGATAGTGAGAAACTGCTAATGATCAGATGCATGTTTTAAAAATATCACTTATTCACCCATTCAACAAATATGCACAAAGCTTCTACTTTGTGCAGGCGCAATTTTCAGATATATCTATACCCTAAACTTTTTTCTTCTTATAATTGTAAAACAAGACCAATATAAAGTATTCAAAGAAATATTAATAAAATGATTAAGAACATGAGAAAGGTTGAGAGTGCAAAGTGATTTCTACACAACATCAGATCAGGACAATTAGGAGTCTCCCATTTGGAAACTCAAGTAAGACACCAAAAACTATCCAGTTTGATGAAAATCACTTCTTTGTTCATTTAATTTTAAATATCAATTTAAATAAACAAATATGAATGACAAATCCATCATACATGAAAATACTAATACTAAAACTACTAAAATTTGAAGGTTATATTAGATCAGAGTAACATAGAATCACCATTTTAATCAACGGCTAGACATTCCTAGAAGAGAAACATAAAAACAGGTTCTAGAGGAGAACATCTGGAAATTAGAGATCAGAAATAATTCATGTGTACTTGTTCTTTCATTCATTCAACTTCACTCATTGATTCTTTCATTCATTCAGGAAAGGCAAGAGTATAACCCCTGCCCACAATTACAGATAACCAAATTAGGCTGAAAGGGCCACTGTCCTAACATAAACATACAGCCTTGCAACCAGTTACTATAAACTAAAACAAATCTCCAAACTCCAAAGGATGTGCTGGCAGAGAAATGGCAATGCTGCTTTAGAGCTCTATTAGCTCTTAGCCTAGGATATCAAGATGGGAAGGGGCCAATAGGAGGCTGGGGAATAAGAAGGTAAGATTACCAAAGATGACTGAGTGGTCTCACCTATTTGTCTGAAGCATTATGAAGTCTCAGCATATTTGACTCACCCAATGAAAACACCAAAACATGTCATAAAGCCAATGATTTTTACATGACTCTTCATTTTGCTTACTTCCAAACTCCATATACTCTGGTGTCATGTCTCCATTCCTACAGTTTCCCTGAAAATGCTGTTTTGTTCTTCCAGGCCTGTGCTCTCCTTCAAGCCTTTTCTTCATTAACTCATATGTCCCTCTAGGTTTTATAAATCCTTAATTTTCCTCTTAAACAGTCTTCCCTTCAATTCTCAGTCTGATTTACATGTTTTTTCTTATATTCCCAGTGCACTTTGTGTTATGCCATTTTATCACCCTGCATTGGACCCCCTCATTCACTCATTTGCTCCCTTGTTTCATTTACACAATTGCATTTGTTCCAATTGACTATCAACTCTAGGAGTTCAGGAATCTTGTTATTATTGGTCTTTGGGCCCTGGCACATCCTAATAAGTAATTGCTGAAAGAAGTCAGGGAAGAAGGGAAGGAGAGAGGGATGAAGGAAAGATAAACTAAAACCAAGTTTGGGCTTAAATTTACATCATTCATTCAACAAATTTTTATTGAGAGCCTACTGCATCTCAGACACAACTCTGGTAGGTGAAGATGCAACAAAGGACCTGAAGGTAGATGGAGCCACGATGTAGTAGAAGAGCAAGATCATATATAAGCTAGACAATGTGTTAAATCAAAGAAGGGATATGGAGAGCCAAGAAGCAGAGAAAGTGGACAAGGGGTCTTGGAGGAGGGAGTTGCTGTGAAAAACAAACTACCTTGCTTCCCATTCAATACCTCACCATCAATCTTTATTATTTTTATTTCCCTTCTTATAAGGAATTCATGCTTTCCCTCTTCAGCATCCATTCCAATGGCAATTCTTTTAAAGTTCATAATTCTCAAGTCATTTTTTTAACCTCAGTCTTTTTTTCTGATGCCCAACATCAATTGGGCTATAAATCTGTCACATACTACTACTAGTTTAGGCCTCTCCAAGTTATAACCCATGTGGTCCAGCCAAGATACAGAGATTCGCAAAAATGCTTTCATCATATCCCAGCTGGAATCTCTTAATTCATTATTTTCAGGTCTAGCCAGTACCTCCTCTGAGCACTTGCAGTACAGAAATAACTAGGTCAGAATCATGTGCACAAGATTTGAGCCCCCAATTACAATTTTCCCATGATAAAGGCATCTGTGCACAAATTTATGTGAACCAAGGTTTTTCCTTTCTCAGGCCAACTAATATTTTCTCCTCTGTAACTTGAATCAGAAACTCAGTTCCTGAGATAAAAAAGTATTTTAAGTTTATGAACCACTGATTAATCCAAGGAAACATTCCAACATCTACCACTGCTCTTTCCTGGCCCACTTAAATTAATTTTTTTCCCTCATTTTATCTATTGTAATACATTCTGGCATTTTCACAATAAGAATGCAATTGGGAAACAGACAAACTGGCCTCTTAAATAAACAGAGCCTGTTCTTTCTTAAAGTGAGTGGTCTAAAGAATGCTCACTGCCTCTCCTTCCCTAGAGACTGGTCAACAGCTTGTGATTACTCAACAGCGTCATTTTTACTATTATATTTCATGTATTGGTTACCCTCCATAATGCATGAATTAAATGATGGAAGTTAGGAAGTGAGCTTGCTAATAAAGCATGATCATTCTATTTGCAACCTCTTCCCAGAAGGTCTAAGGTGGCATACATAATCAAGATTAGTTTATTTATGACATATATCTTGTAAAAGTAGTCTTCAGTTGGCACCAAATGATTGATTTATGCTGCTTAACAATTCAAAAAGAAACTAGGCTGTTACCATGGACTTGTTACTAAAATAATATTACTATTTATACCAACAAACAATCTTGGAACACTCTGTCTACAAAAAGAATTTGAAGATTAGAGTGTGTATTTTTGGCCAGGAATGGGATTAGGGAACCGAAAGTGATTCTATTGGCTCAAGTATTCAAGAAGAAAAAGTATCTTAAAATCAAACCTTCTAAGGTTGGCACACGGTTTAAATTCATTTTTAGTTCATTCATTATAAGGGGAAAACAAGGAAGAAAATTCACATCTCCAAGGTAAAAAGTGCAGAGTACCTATCTCCACATGTATGTTCAAGAAGTTCACAGGGTAATGACAGAAAGTTATGGACAAGACAATACTTTTGCTGGTAATGCTATTTTTTCAACCTCGTGTGGAAATACTTTGAATTGGATGGACTAGAAGTATTTGTGGTTTGACATACCCTCTATTAATGTTCCATTCTTAGACATGTGCTCTCCAAAGTGCATCATGTGATTTATTTTTAGGTAAAATATGTCAGCTGAAAAATGCATCTCCAATTTCTTAAAGCTTATACATAGATACTTTTAATGACCAGGTACCCAAGAGGTGAACACAGCTTTGAAAGGGGGGCAGGCAAGGGCAAACTCAATGTCAGGACCAGAGTTTTCGCCAGGAGCATTGCCACGTCTTGTTGGGTGTCATGATATGTCTGAATGTAGCAATTATAGTAGACAATGATAAGAAGTTATTCTTTACATGTTCGTAATGGATAATTTCTTGGGAAAAATCCATTCTTAAAAATACCACATTAATTAGATTTAGAAATAATTCCATGTATTAAGCAAACTAGTAGTATGATTACTGCTAGGCCCATTGCTTAATTTTAATAATCGCTCCTCTTTTTTCTTTTTACTATGTGTTTTCAACTACAATACAGTTGAACCTGTAATTCTATCACCCTGTCAAAAAAGCAGGGGAGGAAGAGAGTTGGTATTTTTATTTTCTAATAGTCTATAAGATTTCCCAGAAGCCACCCTTCTAAAACCTATGGATATCTGGAACAGCCCAGGACTCTGAAAAACAATGAGAAGAATATTTTGGCAATCTTCTGCCTTAGATGTGATTTCTGTGAAGTACTGTCTAAGTCTGATTTCAGTCCACACCAACTCGGAGAAGGGCCACGTAAGCAAAGAGTACCCAGTGTTCTATCCCTTCACAAAGCACCAAGGGAAAACAATTAAGTGATCTATCCAGTTCTTTCGGGCTTCTATGCCCTAAGAAGTATTCCTCTTAATAAGTACCTCTTCTATTCCTAAACAAACCTGTGCACATTTAGACTCTGGCAATCTAAAGTGTCCTGAGTGAGGCAGGGTGCATATCTTTTTAGCAACCATTAGGACTAAGAGAGTTATTATTAGTGTTCATGTCCCAAAATCAAAAAAAGAAGTCCATTAAATAAATAACTCATTTATTCTAAAATCAGTTAGTACTACATTAAAACCAATGTTCTTCTATTATAAGATGGAATTAATTTGTTAAAGATAACAGGGGAAAAAGAGCTGAAATAATAAGAGCCTAAGGATAAATTTGTGAGGGATAAAGGAACGAGGACTTCCCTGTTTCCCAAAACAGTAACTGGCCTGCCCTATAAGTTCTTTGAAATATTTTGGATGAGAGTGCTTGTTGTGATAGCATAACCTCATATTAATATTTTCTACTTATTTAGTAAACAGCAAGTTTCTGGAATATGTTTAGTATTGTATAATGAGAACTTGAAGAAGAAATAAGAGTCAGTGAGTGGACAGCTATAAAACATAAATTTAAATCTGAACAGACAGATATGAAATTTTTGTTTATCTTTGTTTTACAGTTACTGAGGTTATGAAAGAAAACCTGAAACATCCATCCTTATTGGTATTTCTTAATTCAACATCTTATTTTGATTTTTTTCCCTTTCTCTCCAGTTTTCTCACTCACTTTTCAGCCAATAGATCCTCATACCTGCCCACCGTGACATTATCAGAGAACATATGGCCACTGTGCACACACCATGGCTAAAAAAAAAAAAAAAAAAAACCACAGAGTCTTTGGACCATTAGTTCTTGAAATCCAACAAACTTGACATTTGTATTTCTTGAGGCAATTGAAAAGCATCTGTTAAAAGTCTGCAGTCTCCTAGCACTATGAAGCACAAAATACATCCCCTGCCCTTTGGAGATCAATCAATCAGTCTCTTTCTCCCTTAGCCCCTCCTTGGAAATTCCACATTATATCCCCTCTGACATTAGCTTTCCAGGTTTTCTGAGGTGCTTCACATAGTAATATATTCTGCCCCAAGTGCACTCTATAAATTGGCTCCTCTGTGGGACTTGGCAAGATAATGTGCAGCCTATGGAAGAAGGATAACTCTACAGTCAAGAGACTGCATTGAGCCTTTTTGAGCAGCCCTGGAAAGGCATGGGAAAAAGAAACAAAATCCACTTCGACCATTCCAGTGATACTAGACTATGCCAAAAGCCTCACACCCAAATTTAAATTTCTTCTGAAAGCTGGATATCCTTGTGACCAAACATTTCTCAGGGGAAGAATATTGATAGCATATTAATCAATGTCACTTCAGGCTACCCAAAGCAATCCATTTTAATCTTTTCATTCTTATACCCCTATTTTCAGCCACAAATAAGCTACAGTCACTATTCTATTCTGTAGAGTTAAACGAAAGCCAACTACAATACCATAATCAAGTGTAGTATATCAGAGGGGTAGGAAACTACCCACTGAAAAAGTGGACAGAATTGCATGCACAGTGTCACAGAAAAGAATCAGATGACAACTCCAACTGAGGCAGATTTAGCTCAGAACACTGGTACAGCAACGCACCAGTAAATCAAGTGGTCCACTGTGAACCCAGTGCAGCTGCTAACAGTGCAAGGCTAGAGCCATTGCTAGATCCATTCTTTTATTCATCAAATATTTATTGAGCATCTATTGTGTGTCAGGTATAATCCTAGGCACTGGGGCAAAACAGGCAAAAGTTCCTGTTCTCAAGGAGTCCATGCTCTAGAGAAGACAATTCTACTCTAAATTCCCGGGCATTTTTTTGAGTGAAACTGCAAATCACCTGACATGCACATCAGTAAAACAAACTGATCACAAAAGAAAACCAATTCTCAGCCCTTCCCTAACAGGCATTCCAATACACCTGGTCTAACCTCACACTTACAGAAATGACACCAGAAGGGTATCACGAGCAGAGCAACACAGCAGCGGCGCATTCACTCACACGTCTATTCACACATCCAGATGCTCAGCGCCACTGCGGTCTCAAGCCTCCATCCGGACCACATTCTCCTCCCGTTCTATGCACAGCTCAGTGTCACCCCCACACCCATCAGTATATTCAACACAGCCTTGGAAAAGGTGCTTTTCATCACACAACATCTACTTATGATTAAAGACAAGCTCTCCCCCCCCAGCAAATTCAATCCAAAAGATTTGCTTAGTCTCTTAAAATTTAGAATTTTAAAACTTGAGCTAGAGACCGAGAGACATCAAGAATAGCAATAACCAAGTATTAGCAGTCCAAAAGAGAATCAAAGGAGTGTGTAAAATGGAGAGGAAGAAAAAAAAGTTAGAACCAAATTAAAAGGATAATTGATAATAGCTGAAAGTAATGCTAGAGATGACTGTGGCTCTAAAAGCCAGGCAAATATTTTTTGGAGGATATGAATGCACCATAGTCTAGGCTGAGTTAAGAGAGACAGACTTCATTCTTAGACACCTGCTTCAGAAAAGACCAGAGAGTAATTTCCAAGCTCAGTTTCCTTAGCTATAAAATATATTCTCTCGGGTGGGGGAGAGAAATTGGGGGAAAAGGGGACAACTGTAATTGAAAAACCAAAAAAAAAAAATTAAAAAAAAATATATATATATTCTCTCAATACTTCTCCAAGGACCAACTGAGATGGTGTGTGTGTCTATAAAGGACTGAATAGATGGAAGGGATCATGTCACTTTGGCTTCTCTGAGGTATTAACACTGCAGAAAATTCATTTGGCTGTATTTGAAACTGTTCATGGTTTTAAAAGGTCAAGGGGAAAGCTATCCATTGAAAGAAGAGATGGAAGGTCATTCATTTCTTATTTGAGTTACAAGATCTTTAACTATTCGTTTATTCATTTATCTAGTCAACACATACTTACTGAGCTATTGTGTGACTCCTACTTTGGAGATAAAATGAGAGCAAGACAGATCAGTCCCTTCCCTCATGGAGCAGAAAAGCACTAAAAAACTAGCCAAAAAGAGTGATATGTCATTCTTATATAAAGCTAAATACTACACAGCATGAGTTCATGTATTGTGCACAGTGGGCCTCTGACAGTATTGGCTGTTTAATTTTCAAGATATATTAGAGACAGTAAGAATGTATCCTTCCAAAGCCCACAAAACCACATGTGCTATTATAAAAATGACATGACCAAACACTATGTTGCTAGGTGGTTGTTGTTATTGTTCATAAAAACCATTACAAATGTATCTAATGACTGACGTGGTAGCCATGACTTGTCCAAATAGTAAATGATTTATTGATACCAGTATTGCTATTAGAACATCCAAAGTCACTCCCTGGGGACAAGTCTGCATGCATCCACTCGAAAGCATGCATTATCTCAAAATGCTTAATGCCTGAGCAAACCATTTTTATGGTGTACTTGTTTTATGCGTTTTAAGGGTTTCTAAGTTCTAGTTTATTCACTTTCCTGGAGGAAAGCTAGGGGTCAGGGTCTCTATAGAAACACAAGGATTAGAGAGAAAGCAGTGTTAAGGAACAGAAAACTCAAGATCCCTCTGGTTTTGAATGAAGGGCACTGGAAACCTACAGGAAGAACTCGTCCACCTTAACTGAGTCAGTAGTAGGGGGCTCTTTACGGCAGATTCTCACAGACAGCCTGAGCCATCAGGCTCTAAGGTGCTGCAAACACACCTGCAGGGCTCTTATCCCCTGACCCGGCGTGGTGTCTGCCGCACTGCCAGCCTTACTGGGCTGTGTGCGGTCCTGGCCGCTTGCTTCTCAGGCCTCGCGTCCAATCACTCTCCCTCTGTCTGTGCGGACTCTGTCCATACAGGCAGGCTTCCTTTTATTTCCTCGAATACTTGCACCATCTTAGAACCTCTACATGTGGTCTTGCTGCTACCTAGACAACTTCCTCTCACTATTCACCCAGCTGGTGAACTCTCATCTTTCAGAGAGCCTGCCTGCCCATGGGTCCACGTGCATCCTTATTCTCTGCCCTCATACCTTCCACACGTCTTCAGGTCCTTCATCACTTGGCGTACAGGGGGCTCTGTGTTGACTTGTTTACTCTGCTTCCCCCACTAGAATGTAACTCCAGAAGGTAGGGGGGTGTTTCATTGGCACAGTGCCCGGGAAATAGCAGATGCACATGGATAAACCCATATCTCTTCTCCGCTTCTTAAAATCATTCTTTTTTGTCTTAGTATCAGACCTTCTTTATGGATACATTTAATAAAACTGAACACTAATGAGTGAGGTTTGAAATTTCCGGGTTCAAAACAGCCTCAATGTTCAGGCTTTTCCAGCTCTAGTCCTCTGGGACTAGCACTTTCAGGCCTTTCTGCAAAGGTTGCCTCAAGAATGGCCATGTGATTGCACTGATATGCAGAATTTAAAGGACAAAATTAACAAACAAACAAGACTGAATCTCACTCCTAGACACAGAAAACTGACCGATGTCTGCCAGAGCAGAAGGGGGCTGGGGGACTGTGTGAAAAGGGTGACGGGACTAAGAAGTACAAATTGATAGTCACAAAACAGTCACAGGGGCATAAAGTAGGGTGTAGGGAATATAATCAGTAATGTTGTGATAACTATGCATGGTGCCAGCTGGGTAGTAGAAACACTGGGGGAACCACTTGGTAAAGTACATGATTATCTAATCACAATGCTGGACACCTGAAACCAACGCAAAGTAATATAGAATGAAAACTAGAACTGAAAAATAAAATTAAAAAAATAAAAGATTATATATAAATAGATAAATAGATACACAGATAAATACACAGAAAAAATGGCATGTGGATTCTACATGTAAAAGCACCAGCCCACACAACCCTAAACTGCCTAATGCCATATTTATAGATACAAGTTCTAGGAAGCTGAATACATACTTCATAGAGGTGTTCATTTTATTTTGCTAATGGTTAAGTTTCTATGATCTCTTATTGATTTTAGACCGCTGTGTTTCTAAAATAGCTAAGTACGTTTTACACTTCACTGCAGGCCTTTTCTAAAGAGACAAGTGCATTTCCCCTTCTGTATCTGTATATGGGTCTGTATGGATAAACAAAAACATTTTAGTTATCTTTTGTTAGCTGTTGTGGCAACACATGTTTTCCTGGGCTACAGTCATGGAAATGGCTGTCACTCATTTCCTTTATTAATTACTAATTGCGCCCTGGAGTTTTAGCCTTTATAATGACTGCAACAATTGGGTGTGTATCAAAGAAAAGCACATGGTTGATATGATACCTGAATAAAAATGTTGGGCTTAATCTGAATAGGTGATACAAAAACTATGTTGTTCTAGTAAAGTATATGACCTCTAAGTGAAAAACAAAGTCACAATGGAGCCTCTAGTTTAGGTCTAATTTTGGTGATAGTTGAAATACTGCTTATGAAATGACACTTTCAACCAAGATTACTCTAATTTTCATGAGAATGAGAATGTTAATAGCAAATATTCATTAAACATGTATCGCATATGTGCTAGGCCCTATACTAAGTACTTTGTGTATTATTATTTAATCCTTGCAACAGGCTCATTAGATAGGTAATATTATCCCCAGTGTACAGATAAGGAAACTGTCTGAGCACCGTGCAGTAACTTCTGAAGGCCCCACAGCCAACAAACAGCAGGACTTTCTTCTGAGTCTGACTTCATAACCAGTTTTCTGGGAATTGTCAAGCAATTAAAAAAAAATACCAATGTCTCTTAATTATGCATTTTAATTAAGACGTTAAAATTATTGTCATTTAATATTGACAAGTTGAGAGGAGCACTCCTTTGAAAATAATTTCCCTATCATTTCCTCTCATTTATAGAAAATAAAGAATCACAACCCAGGAGTCATGAACACAGGTGGACGCCGTGCACACTTCAGGTCGGCTCAGCAAAAGGCTGTAATGATGTCTTAGAATCATTGCCTTTTGTTTGGTTTTATGAGAGTTGTTCACCTTGGCAATGTGGAAGAACACTATAGGAAGAAATGAAGCCTAAATAAAGTCTGAAAAGAAATAGCTCTATTTAATTCCAAATCATGTTTTTGTTTGTTTTTTTGTTGGAGAAAATTAGAGAATTCTCTATGGTGTTTAAGGGTTGTTTTCCTCAAAGAGGGCAATTCAACTTTCTATTATATACTGCTTTGCAAAGCAAGTTTTATGTCATTAAGATGTATAGATGCCTCTGCTTTTTATTTTTCCCCTAGTACAAGAAGAAAGTTCCAAAATATTCCCAACTTTTCAAGTAATGCCTGAAAATCATTATACAAAGAATGAATCAAAATTTATGTCTGGAGAACATGGCTTTGCCTTTGTCTATAGAGGTTCACTAGCTTTTAATTTAAAGAATATATCACTGAAATTCCTAATAAAATACGAGCTTTTTCATTGGGACGAAATGATCCCTAAGAGCTATTTAAAAATTTTTTCAACTTGTCAAAATTTGTCCCCAAACCTGAAAGCCTACTCTTTGGGCCCAGTTGAGGGTCCTGCATTAGTGAAGGTGGGCAGTGTCTCTGATGGAAAGGCAGGCAGGAAGACAAAGGCCCTCTGGGGACACAGAGAGAAATGGACCTATTTCATGAATGGCACCAACAGAACATTCTGTATTTCCTAAGGAAATAAATATTCAATCTATTGTTTACTCATAAAGCTCTTCTGAAACAGTTGGGAGAGAAGGAACTGCCCCTGGGGGAGTGTGGAAGGAAAGCTGGAGAGCATTTCTTTTCTCATGTGTCCACAGAATTCACTTCTCACACATTTCAATTCTAAGTATCCAGACTTATGTTTCTATATGAATTACAGATGTATGTGTAGGTATTGTTGTTCAGAGTACCTTTTTATAAAATGTTGTACTAACAAATATATTTAACATTTAAATATTATCTCTCACCAGCCTCAAGATCCCACAGTTGAATTAAGTAAATCAACAGATATTTAATAAACTACTACTCTCTGCATAGCACTGGGCTTGGTATTCATGACATTGGAAGAAGCATGAGACATAATTTTTGTTTTTTTGGTCTATGGGAAGCACCATAGCCTGGCTGGAAGACTTATACATAAATCAGCATTTTATTAGCCCCCAAACTAGAAATAGATTAGCCACATTTATAATTCCCATATCATGGGGTCTGATAGGCCCAATTTACTTATAGAGGAAATACTGAAAAATATATATTTATATATATTTACATATATTCATATTTGTGTATATATTAATGTTTATGTAAACATATATATTTGTGTTTTTTAAATACTGGGTCATTTGTATTTCACTTGATGAAGAAGATATTTTTAAGAAAACTTTAAAAATTATAACTTGTTTATAAGGCTTCCCAAAAACCATGAAAAGGGACTGATTCTAGACAATTTTATTAGGATATAAGTATTTGAACACAAGAATCAACAAATATACATTTTAAAAGGTGAATATACTCATTCCTTACCTCTTAGTAAACATCATTAAAAACTATCATCCCCAAAGACAAGGACTGGGTCACCCAACTTTTTAAAATGCAAAACAATGCAAGAAAAACAAGAATTCTTTAAAGGAATAAAAATACTAAAATGGCTGATGTAATCCTTAAAGTAAATGACAAAGACCAAATGTTCAATGCATGCATTGGCTGTCAAGTAGAAACGTGGATGGGGTCCAGGCAGCCAGAGGTGGTGATGTCAGTGACGTTGCATGGAAATTGGTGGGTTTTTGTGGTGAAGCTCCCAATGTAAGGAAAGGATTGGGGAAGGAATAAACCTTCAATCTGAACCCAAAAGAAAAGTAACCAAACTAGAAAAGGAAGCTCTAGCTCCAAGTATATCTGATACTCCTATTTCTAGTAAGTAGTACACCCAAGGGCTCATAAGAATCAGATGGCATACACACCAGCCACACTAAACCATTCTGAATTAGGAATTCATCACGATTTAATGAGATAATTCAGCTTGCCTTTGTGCTACTTTGGAATATGAAAGAACCAAACCCCAGAGAATGGGTGTTTCCTATTGCCCTAATTTATAGTCAAATGCATCCTCCTAGGAGCACAAAAAGTGAGTTACTACATAATGAAGATCTTCCTTCAAATCCTCTAGACATTTGGACATATATTCATCTATAGATGAGAATCATATATGGATTTAAAATACCTATCCAGAATACGAAGATGTTGTCATACAGATGACAAATGATTTTAAAATAACTGTCAAGGGCAGGGCAATGGAGAGCGATAGGGGAAAAATTGAGACAACTGAAATTAAATAACAATAAAAAAAAGGAAATTTAAAGATATAAAAATAAAATAACTGTCAAAATGAGAATCCAGAACTTTAGGATGAGGATGTTAAAGGAGAAATGTGTGAGGTGGGGGATGATAAAATTAATTGATTTGAAAGTGCTGGGTTAAACTAAGTAAAAACAGTTACCTTCCTGCAGGGCTCCCATGAGCTAATCTGCTAACACACCCAGTGCCTCTCCAAGAACAGGACATGGTATAGAGTTTCCAAAATGCTATTGACCATGGAAACTTCATTTCATGGAATCCCCACAGGCCTAATGTTCTACAAAAAGTACATCATCTGGACCACAAAGTCCCATATATTTATTCAGTATACATTCATAAACCAAAACAGCAGACTCTCTAGAGACTATAACTACTAGGGAACATAAACACTGAGCGTTCTCAAGGACTCTCAATTGAGCATGTAAAACTGGGAAGGGTCTCCAGACTGCTATCCATAGGATTAAGCTAAAACAGTTTCAGAAATAGACCAGTCCACCCACTAATTTCTATATACAAAAGAGGCTTTTTTAAATCCCCAAATTCTGCATCTTACAGGTACTGTGGTGAAACACAGTTCAGTAGAATAGAACGGCACCACAGGGAGATCTGAAATACACCCTTCGTTCTCTGAAGCAAAGCAAGATGGCATCATGCTTCCCCTCCTTCTCCTAGGAGACTCCAGCGCTGAGGGAGCTGGCACAGCGAGGACCTCCTGAGGGTGGCTGTGCGCTTCCTTTCCCCCAGCCGGTTCCAGCCGCGGTGCCTCCGTACCCTCTTTTCCCTTTGCCTGCACTTTCCCTCATCTACTTTGTCTAGCTGAATCTCTGCCCTGCTTTGTTATTTTATTATTTCCTATATGCATTTCTATCTTTCCAGAAAATGATTTCAAGACACTAATCACAAAATCCATAAAATTCTTCTTGATTCCATCATAGTGCCTAGCCCAGCACCAAGCCTTTATGAATTATTTGCTATAATTGTTATATCTAAATAACATGACTTAAAGAGATTCTGCTTATCACTTACTTATATTTGTACAAAATCCCACTTAGATATCCTGAGAAATTAGATTCTAATATGAGGTTTCTAGTTTTTTTGTTTTTTATTGGTTTACTTTTAAATACCAATACAGGTTCTGATTCTCTAAGAGACTGCTTTCTTAAAAGTTAAAGAAGCAGTCTTGGCGGGTGTGGCTCAGTGGACTGAGAATCAGCCTGTGAGCCAAAAGGTCACCGATTTGATTCCCACCCAGTCAGAGCACATGCCTGACTGGTCCCCAGCTGCGGGCATGAGAGAGGCAACCACACATTGATGTTTCTCTCCCTTTCTTCCTCCCTTTCCCTCGTTCTAAAAACAAATAAATTAAAACTTTTTTAAAAAATAAGCAGAGCTTTAAAAAAAAGACTTTCAAGTACCTGTGTTTCTTAAAACACTAAGCTTAATTGATTAAAGAAAAAAGTTAAAGAAGCAGCAGGAGAAAGGAAAATTGGAGACTTAACTGAGACCTTAGGTGAAGTGTTGATGTTACTAGAAGCAAAGCTCTAGATCTGTGTTGTCCAAGAGCCACACATGGCTATCGGTTGGCCCAAACCGAGATGTGGAATAATATCTGCATTGGAGTTCAGAAACTCCAGAAACTCCAGAAAAGGAATGCAAGGTATCTCATTAATAATTTTCAATGCTGAGGATTGATCAAAATAAAACTTAGATATATTCGGTTAAGTAAAATATATTATTAAAATCAATTTTATCTTTATGTTTTCATATGCTGACTAGATAAGTTAAAGTTATTTATATTGCTCACATGACATTTCTGTTGGTCAAGGCTGCTCTAGTATTCTGAGCACTCAAGATTAAAAAATAGTCCAAAAAAAAGTGGCCCAAATATTAAATGTGCACTAAATTATAAAAATTAGTTTCATTTTTTTAAGTTCATAGTGCTAAAAAAAAAAAAAAAAAACAATAAAGTTGAAAACAAATTCTCTTTGAAGGTGAAACTATGATACTAAATCTTTTATCAAGTTTAACAGCTGTATTAAATTATTTGCTTTGATAATAGAAGAGGATGTTAAAGTGGACATTTCCAATGAAGCACCAGGACAACAGATGCCACATTCTAAATCAAGTGTTATGATTAGAGGTGATGACAATGTGATCATAGAGCTCTTAAAACCTCATGCATATACCAACAGTATCAAAGTGTCTGAGGTAGTAAGAGATGGAAAGGGGGTACTTGGGCAAGGGCTGAGCTATCACTAGCTCTATCAAACTGGTGGAAGACCACACTATGATGACAAGTCATGCTGGTGCAGGGGGGCGGGGGGGCTTCCAGAAGACTACGCCAACGATGTGGTATGTATCCACTGCCGTTTGGAGGACACTGGGGACTGTCTAATGATGGAAACTGGCTGACCAGATGCTCAGACTTGGTGCAAGGGAGAGGCTGCTACTGTCCAAGTTGGTTTATATTTGGGCAATTTATCATGGCAAAAAATGCATGTGTTTTCTGCCAACTAGCTGTGGGCCACTGCAAGGGAAAGCTGATGTGGAGAGGGCTTAGATTCTTTCCCACTGGACGAAAGAAACTGCAAACAACCAATAAGAATTTAGATGTCTTTGCTCACATTAACCCACAAGGGAGAAATTCTGAAAAAGACCAGAAGATTTCATCTACCAGCAGAGGAATAACTAGCCCACTGAGTGGGCTAAGAGGGACAGAGAGTGGGAGATAAAAATTTAATTGCTTTATAATAGCATCCCATCAGTCATGCATGTTCTCCCAGGCATGGGCAGCCTCAAGAGGCATGGCAGCATGTGTTCCCTATGTGCATACAATTACTCAGCCACAAAAACTGAATGTCTGTGTCAACAGATGAATTTCCTGGAACTATTCTAGGAAAATCAAGTTTATTCAATAATCCACCAACTGCCAAATGTTGCAATTTAGATGCATGGTAACATTTAGGGCATTCTGTCTCTGCTATCTGCACATTAGTATTACGTTTCCATTTAACTAAATATAAAAAGTGAGGCTCACAGAGGGCTTCCACATATTTTTAGTAACAAGAGTTTACAGCTTGTTATCTTTAAGAAAAAAAAAAAAGCCTAGTTCACAGAGCTCTGCCTTCCAAAGGCACATTGAGAATAGGAGTCTGCCTGTGGCATTTATGCTGGGAACTTTAATAACAGCCACCTAAAATGTAAAATTAGTGTCAGAAATGCAGAGAGAGAGAGAAATCTACTTTTCATTAATGCCTTCCAGGAAAAAAAAAAAAGTACTGAGAAATTCAGCTCTTGATTCCATGAAGCATTCTAGACAAGGCTCTGTGAGAAGGTCACGTTTCTACTTTCTTTTTATGAGGTAAATGGATCTGAAATGCATTACCTGGTTATTACACATTTGGATCATTGTATGTTAGTCCTTTCCACTCATTTAGCCACAATGCAGCTTTCCTGGATTTACAAAATAAATGCTTGTGAAGAATTGTTTTTGAAAATTATTCAATAAAATCATTTTAAAAGCTTTCTGCAAAATTATCAATTTTTTTATCATCAGAGAAACTAAGTTATGATTAAAAAATTTCTTAAATATCAATTGTACCTATGAGAATATAGACTTTAAAAAAAACACACACAAAAAAGTTGTCCAGTTCTATTAACACTAAGTTCCATTAACATTCAAATTCCATAAAGGAAGTAAATATGATGAAGAAAAACTTAATTCCCCTTCCATTGTTCCACTTCTCTAATGAAGTGAGAATTATCACAACACTTTCATTTTTATTCTACTCCAAATTTGCCCCATTGTTCTTTCTCTTAAAGCTATCAGTTCAATGCTTTCCCCTATACTTTATCAACTAATAGCCTGCGAAACAGCCAACAGACTTTCCTGATTTGGCAAAAATCCAATTACTGTCTTCACGGTTTAGACTTGGGTAGATACTTAACACTGAACAAATGAATTGGAATTTAGAAGAATCCATGTCCACACTTACACTCAGATGGCACATGGTGAAGATCTCCAGATGGAGTTATGAGAGAAAATTTTTTGTTATTAGCATTTATGCTTCCAAAAGCATCATCGTCTGGTTCACATAAAGTTTGACATGAAAACATCAATCTAATTCCATGTGCTATAAGAACCACACAAAACAATTCACTGTTTTTAATCTAAGTCAGTTTTTGACCCCAAACAACTAAAGTGTTTGACTATCCACTGTAGCCACTAGAACTGACACTATTTTAGGCTGTTTCTAAAAATGCAAATGCCTCCTAGAAGTATTAAAAAGAATGGTCACATATTCAATTGAATGTATTGCTGACTCTGTAAAGGTAATAACAAATATATGGTTCCAAATAGTTAGAACTGTTGTAATATTGTAGGAAAGCTATATAATCTTCCATGGTAACTGCACTAAATGACAATAATCATTTTGTATGTCTACATTTAAGAAAGTTGGTTCAGTCCTTTAGAGTCCATTTATATGTACTGCCAACAGACAGGAATCACCCTCTTTCCATGAGTAGATTGTTAATCTTTAAAATATCAAAATCAATCAACACAGAAAAATATCCCAAAACCCTGCATTAGATGCACCTAGGCAATAATCAAGACTTTTTTTCTTGGCTTTTAAAATGATTTAAAAGCAACTTAGTTCAACTCTACCAAGATTAAAAATCACCTACCTAGCCAAATTTCTTGAAGGGCTTTTTAAAAATCTATTACTTCCACTTTAAAACTCATAGGTCTAGGTTTCTTCTACTGTTCTTCAGCAAACTCTCTATGGTTACTAATGATCCCTTCCCAGTGAAATGCAAGTATGGTACAGTTATTGCATGCACAGGCTTATGAGCCAAACTGTCAGGGTTCAGCTTTTGGTGCACCACTTACAAGTTGTCTGACCTGGAGCAAGCTGTTTGACCTCTCTCTGTCCCTGTTTACACCTCTATAAAGTGGGAATCATTACAGGACTTTTCTCATAAGGTTGTTGCAAATCACTAAAGTACAGAGTTCAGCACACTGCCTGGCACAGCCAAAGTACACGTTATTACATCAAAGGGCCTCTTTGTGATTTTCATTCTTTCTTGACCCTTTAAAGAGTGGAACAACTGCCAAGCTATTCCCTGAACTCCTTCTTGCCTTTAGTTTCTTTAGCTTAGAGCTCCCCTGGTTCTCTTGCTTCTCTTTGTATTTTCTCAATGTCTTTCTTTTATTCTCTTCTTCCTCAAGCTTATTATTATCCCTTCCCATCTCCAAGTTCAAGTTGATCTCCATTATTCTCCTTTTATTACCTTGAGAAGTCTCATCCACTCACATGATTCACTGTTTAATATAAGAAAATTTAACAAGATTTTAAATGGTCTGCATTCTAAGGCAAGATGACAAGAGAAGGTGTGATTCCACATAGTCTCATGGACAGTAACTATGATAATACACAACTAGCTTGTGTTGTCACTACCAAAACAAACACTGACCTCATTTCAATGCTAATAACAAATGCTAACATAATGCACCACTGAGCTTAGGCAATGATCAGTTTTCCTGGTTACACAAGGCTCAAGCAGAAAGAAGGTAAAAATGGTGTGTGGGTAGTGGGGAGAGGAGGGAGCAATCAGGAAAATCACAAATATAAGTTTACAGAAAATAATTATTAGAGAAAGAATGGTGAAAGAAACTTACGGTATAAAAGAAAACAAGAGATTCAATCTTTGATAGAGACTATGGCAGGCAGTGGGAAACTCAAGTGCCCATAAGAGCTAAGAAGCAAGCTAAATACATTAAGTAGGCAAGATGTGTCCTAATAAGGAAAGGTGGAGACTGTGGCAAACTGAAGAATGTGGCTAAAGGTACTCACATTCAGTTTTTAAAAAGTAAGCATTGTTGCAAGGCAAACAAGTCATGAGTCTTTACTTTTCTCCCTCTGAGTGTAGAGAGATAGGAAATAATGTTATTGTTACCTACCTAATGAGGTCGATTGAACAAGAATTTTTTTGTATGTTTTATTGATTATGCTGTTACAGTTGTCCCAATTTCTTCTCCCTTTGCTCCCCTCCTCCCAGTAACCCCCCCTCCCTCCAGCAGTCCCATCCCCCTTAGTTCATGTCCATGGGCCATGCATATAAGTTCTTTGACTTACACTTTCCTGTACTATTCTTAACATAACCCTGTCTATTCTTCACCTTCTTACTATGCTTCTTAATTCCTGCACCATTTCCCTTCATCTCTCTCCTTCCCCTTCCCAGCTGACACCCCTCCACAGGCTTCCCATACCTATGATTCTGCTCCCATTCCAGTTGTCTGCTTAGTTTGTTTTTGTTTTTATTTTTTAGATTCTAGTTGTGAGTTTGTTGTCATTTTAACGTTCATAGTTTTGATCTTCTTTTTCTTAATAAGTCCCTTTAATATTTCCTATAATAATGGCTTGGTGATGATGTACTCCTTCAATATATCTATATAATTGGCCAAAATCTGCAAATAAGACAAATTTGTTTCATAACCTGATTGCATTAATTCAATGAAGACTATAATTCATAAGTCAAGCTTGGATCGACCACTTGTCTCCATCACAAACAAAACCACTATGTTTGTGGATTAAGATTCATTTATTGGCTTAAAGTGAGCCAGATCCTGCCAGTATCATCCCCAAAGGATATTCCACATTTCTATTGGCTTTCTGAGATAGTTACAGGTGTATTGAAAAATCCAAGACTTCCTAGGGATAAAGCTGCTTATTCTGAGAAGTACTTGTAACTGACATTTTAAGTGCTGCTTTCCATGTGTGTTACATCATGACAGGAAGTTGCTTGTTTGTTGTTTGTTTGTTTATTGCTACTTGGTTTGGGTCAAAACACACCTTCTTTTATGATTCCTTGCCAATTGAAAAATGACAGTTTTGTGGCCCTAAAATATCATACTGGTGAAAGATGGGGTCAAATTCAATTAGGCACCAACACTGTTAGCTGTCCTTACATTAAAACGAATGAACAATATCCAGGATTGGCACAAGCAAGGAAACAGCAATTACTCCCAGGAGATTCTTAATCATATCTGATCATCTTATTTCCATATTTTCTAGTACTTTAAAATAAGTCCAGTTCAACATATATTGGTCATGTACCATAACGTTCAGGCTTTGAGCTCGGTGTGGGAGTTAAAACAATGACACCATAGATACTGCTGAAGAGCTTACTCTCTAGTGGGGCAGATGGCCATGGAGACCTGCTGTTTCAGTACCATGTGTCATGTCCTGTAAAAAGAGGTGTGGAAAGAGCACTAGGAAGAATGAAGGAGCACCAGGAAATTAGTGAAGTCTTCCAAAAGTTTATTTTTAAAAATAAAAAATCACATCCCCATTAAAACATACTACAACTAGCCTAGGGAGTTAAACAGCACAATGAACTAGCCTAGGTAATAAACAAGGTAATCAGTGTACTAACTGACCATCCAAAGTCACACGGAACACTTCCCTACATTTCCAGATGTGTTTGTCCTACTCAGTCCTACATTTTTATTAATAACTCTTGAAATCACGAACATACACTTGGGTAAAAGGATATATTGCCTCTAATTCTTTCAAGAGGTAAGCAAATGACTTCCACAAGCGCAGAAACAGTGAAGGTTCTACAAACGGAAATACAATTCTAGAATCCAAAGACTCCCCTCACCCATGTGGTGAAGGAAATTATCCTCATGTATCACCTCTGTCATTGAAGGTCTGGGACTCTATTCATGGGTGGAACAGGCCAAAGGTAATGATTAAAGACAGCCTGCTTCCTGTTCCCCAATCTCAACTACTGCAAACACCTGAAAACCTGCCATTTAGAAATTAATTTTATTTAGATACTATAAAGATTCTTTGGGACAGACATATATTTATACCTCAGTGCAAATTTCATGAGGGGAGCATTTAAAGACACTCTAAAAGTTGGGAAAACCCCTGAGTAATATGCCAGTTTTAATTAGTTAAGTAACTTAACCCATTCATGTCATTTCTTAGTCTTGGTCAAAAACCAAGACTTCAAATAAATAACTGTGGGAGGATTAAATATCATGCCCTCTTTATTTTATATTGTGTTATTATCAAAACCTGAACTATGGGTATCAATATCCTTTGCAGCAAATTATTAATCACTTTCTTAAATATAAAGTGGCCTATAATTTCATCACATTAGTGATTTTTCTAAAACAAATTGAACCTAGTATTATCAGGTCAAAATTATTTTCACACATTACATGTCTCAATTTACACATTAACAATTTTAATCTCAATAATTTAAATCCTACAGCATCTTCATTGAGCAAATAATGAAACCACGGGCTGATGTTACCGAATAGAAATATTTGTCTTTATTACTCTGGATACCATTAGTTTCAAGTCAATAAAAATACATCTGTACAAGCTGTAAAGAGAAACAGTTTCAAGAAAGGACTCCAATATGGTGCCAAATGCAATGTAAAGGCCACGAGTCCACAATGTGTCCATCACACATCAATACCACACAGATACAATATAATGTATCCAGTGATCATAGCAATTGATCTAGAGTTACTTGCCAAAATATGTGTTGTTGCTTTATCATCAAATAACTGAATTTAAATAAACTTGTAAAAATAGAAACCGAGAACAATTTCTCACATACTACCCTCTGCTTTTTGTTTTTAAATAGCATACCATATTTTTTGCTCCATAAGATGCACTTTTTTTCCCCAAAAGTGGGGAGAAAGTATCTGTGAGTCTTATGGAGCAAATACTGCGTCACAGACCATGATGTGTATTACCTGACCTGTCAGCAGTGGTGACAGCTGTTAGAAGAGGAAGCGGTGGGCCCACGCAAAACCCCTGGGGATGCTTAAATGTCCAACTTTACTGCTGAATCTCAGGGTGTCTGGTCAGTATGAAGATAGCGAAGAAAGTGATATCAGTGATTGTGAGCAACAGAGCTTCATAAATTCTGATATAGCGATGATGAGTTCTTGGGGTTCCCAGAAAACTAGAAGAGTACTTGAACCTTAAAGTCTCTCCTCATTTGTTAATGACAGCGATGATGGTTCTTAATACCACTGTTGACTGCTGTTCACTTTACACGGTTGAAATATTATTAAATATCTTAGTACACCATTTGGTTCAGAATTTTTTTTTCCTTGTTTTCCTCCTCTAAACCTAGGTGCATCTTATGGTTAGGTGAGTCTTATAGTGCGAAAAATCTGGTATATTCAATATCTACTACTGAATCTGGAGTTTCCATCTTAGAATAAAAAGGTCTTTATATAACATTGGATAGAAGTGGTGTTTGCCATTTAAAAGGTTTATGAATATTTTTCAATAAATACTTTTCATGAGCATTTTTGCAGTTTTGTATGGAATGAAACTTCTAAACCTTCACTACAAAACTAGGAATGATAAGAAAATTGATGTACGTGGAGACAAGATGGTCAAAAAAGCCCTAGTTCAGAGCAGGGGAAGGACATTCAAGCATATTGCATACCTACATGCATCTCAATATCAGATTTGTATTTATAGGCAGAACATTTGTTTTAATTAGGAGCAGCAGTGAACATGAGACTTGAATGCAGAAAATCTACATTAAATTAAAGCTTATTATTATGTGTGTGACCTTCTCAAGTGTAAACATGAGTATGGGTCCCCACTTCAGCAGCGGAAAAGCCACACACATTGACGCAGCAAACACTCAGGATTTCTGCAGTGAATTTTGAATGCCAAGCTTGTATGCCACTTCCACCTCCAATAGGTCCTAACAGATCTTTAGGTGTGTTTTTCTTCACTCTAAATGTTTCCCTTTCCATACAGATGTTTTGTTTGGAGCCATTTCTTCAATTTACTAGGATAATAATGAGCTCAATCATTACCTTTATAGAAAATTCTCCTTCTTTGATCTTGATGCCAACTGGTACTTATGCATATGCTCACTACTGAGTCCCAGAGTCCACTGGAAAGAATTATTGAATGACATACATAGATTTAGGGCCACTGTCTTGTCATCCTGGGAACCTTTCCAGTGACAAGTTAGAAAGCCCCTTTAAGTTCAGCAAAAGTCATGAAGGAGCCGCCCAAACCCAATGTGTGTTTAAACCAATAATAGTGTTAGCCACCAGAACATCTCTATACTAATTCACTTTCGAAACTTACCTCTTTCACACTGGGGGCCAGTAAAGCCATAGGTGCACGCACACCGGTTTGGGGCCACACACCTGCCTCCGTTGAGACAGCCACTTTCACAGACCGCTGTAAAACAGGGGGAGAGAAGCTGAGAGCCTTTTCCTGCGAGTAGATGCTAATGCAGTAACACATACAGTCCCCTGAAAGGACAATAAAATATCTAAATAATCACCCTGGGATGTGTTTCAAACAGTGACTCCACAGCTCCAGCTCCTCAGATGTCCCTCAGAAACGCTTACGTAAAACTGCCTGGGATAGGTGAGTTTGTACCTGTGTCCACGCTGACAGCTTCAACCCGGGAAGCACATGAGAAGTGCTTTCAGTTCTGCATCTAAAATGGTGGTTTATATAAGACGTCCCTGAACTCACAGATACAGAGAACATTTTGATGGTTGCCAGATGGGAGGGGAACCGAGGGGACGGCTGAAAAGGGGGGAAGGGATTAAGACGTATGAATTGCTAACTATAGAAACAGTCACAGGGATGTAAAGTAGAGCATAGGGAATATAGTCAATAACACTGTAATAACTAAGTGTGGTGCCAGACGGGTACGACACTTATCAGGGGGAATCACTTCATAAATTATATAAATGTATAATCATTGTTGTATCTGCAACTAATATAATATTGTATGTCAACTGTAATTGCAAAAAAATTTTAATCTTTTAAAAAAGACATAACTGAATGGAAAGTATTTTAGCAAGCTGACTCTTTTGCTTATGATTTATGTTTAATTTCCAGAAGGGAAACTTTGGTCCCTCTGCTGTCACCCTACAGAAATGTGGTATGTTAAAGTCACGCAATTAACTACAAATGACAAAACATTAATACTGACATTCAGTAATTTACACACCATCATAGAGACACAATTAGGGTTGTAACGGAATCTATGGAAACCGTTGGTGAAGTAAGTCCAGAGATGCTTGAGGGAGAGACATTTTACTTGTTAAGCAATGCATTAAAGTAAGAACGAAAAGCCCATGCCCTGAACAGCAGTCTCTCTACAATTTTCCCACAACTCCTTCATCCATGGCCTCCCCCTAGGCATCTTCTCCCACAGGTGGTAGGTTCTTCCCTAGAAAACTTGCCAGTCCTACCTGCACTTCAAAGCCCAGCTCACATCTCATTCCTCCATGAAGCTTCCCCTCATACCTCCATTTAAACTAACTCCTCCTTCATGCAGTCCCCATGCATTTTGCTCAGACCCGTGCAGCAGTCATGGAGTTGAGCCACTCAGATCTCCCTCCAAGAGAACCTACTCTAAGGAGTTTTAGGTGGTCAGCAGCCTCCAGCTCCTATACCTTCACATCTGCTGCAGTGTTCATACCTAGGACACATTCTCCTGAGACTGCTACCATCCAACAACTAAGCACAGCAGGATATTGGAGCCTGAACTCTTCTGCTCATCATAAAGCTCTGCTCATGGGCAGTCTTTGCTCTGGGCTTCCTTCCCATCAACCAAGCCAAGGCTTTCTCTGAGCTGCCCACAGTCTGAAGCTCCTTCTAAACAGCTATCCTTCTTTTCTCTTCTCTTTGCACAGCGGTCAGACCTGCAGTGAGGTCTGAAGGCCCTCCCCTCCTAATCATGGGTCCTCTCCCCTTTATTCTTCACAGGCCTTTTCCCAAATAAATCTTTTGTGTATCCTAATTCTCCCTTAGCATCTAGCTGGCATCAGAGGATTTGAGCTGAAATAGCCCAACCCAATAGTCAAAAATGATGGCAGAAGTCTATTTCTTACCACAAAATCAGAGAACTTTAGTATATTGTTCTGATTCGCCCCTAATTTATAGTCAGGGGGGATTAAAGAGATTTGAAGCTGAAAAAATGTTGAGATTGCATAAGTCAACCCTCCCATTTTACAGGTTAGGAAATTGATCTCTAGGAAAGGTTTTCTAATTCTGCAGGTGTCCACTGAGTTCCTGCTGTGTGTTGGGGTCTGGGCTAAGCTCTCTCGGGGACACCAAAGGGAGCAGAGGAGGTGCAGAGCAGCTCCTTCTGATTCTTTTTCCAAAAATGCCTTTGAAACCATTCACAGCCCATCTTCTCTCTAGCCATGGTCTTGATAATAATCTCCCTTCTTCCTTCTTCATGCCCCTCCAGTCCAGCCTCCAAACTCTGGCCCCAGTGACCTTTCTCATTGTAAACCTTTGTAAGTGAAGTGTTCAAGACCAGCGGTCTGTGAAGTCAGACTGCTTGGTTTCAAATTTCAGCTTTGCCAATGATTCCCTATGGAGCCTTAGACAAGTGTCCCAGTTTCCTCATCTGTTGGAAGGTAATAAAGGTCTGAAACTCAAAGGGCTGTTGTTATAGTATATGGGTTAAAATATGTGAAGAGTTTGAAAATGTGCCTAGCACACAGTAAGCACAGAGTAAATAACACAATAGATGAATGCTATTGTTCTGGTCTTTGATTGCTGCTATCTCACTCCCCTTCCCTGGCTCTACTTTGGACAAAAATATGGTACACATAAAGACCCTCAAAAACTGGCCCATGACTTCCATTCTGACCTTACCTTCTTCCCAGCACTTCCCTTAGCATAGAAGCTCTAGCAACACCACAGCAGCTGCCATGCTCAGCAGCCCCTGCTAGGTCATGTCCCCGTACTTGGGCCCATGCTGGCCATCTGCCTAGAAGGCCCACCTTCCATCATTTGACAAGTGAAATTCTAACTGACCCTCAAGATTCAGCTCAAGGGTCTCCCACACTGGGAAGGCTGTCTTGCCTTTTCTTGTCTTCAGGACACTCTAGTAAGCTGCACAAAACTCAATCACCGCAGTGTGTAGATAGTCATGAGGGCATTATCTTGGATTTTTTTAATAGCATTATTAATCATACCAAATATATATGGCACAATGGCAAAAACTGGAAACAACATGAATAAATGCTCATTATTAAGAATTCATTAAATAACAGTAAAACACCCATATAATGGAGTATTATACAACCATTAAAATGTATTTTAAAATGCTTAATAACATACTTCTAATAAAATGTTTAGTGAAGAAGTAGTATGAAATAGTATGCTAAGGATAAGATCTCACTGAACCAAATATGCATTAAAAGACTAAAAGATAATATCTGAAATGATGGAGTTATAGATAACTTATTTTATTTTTTTATATTTTTTAACTTTTCTAAATTTTCTGCAAGGCATATATCTTTACCTTGGTGTAATAAAAAATAAACTTTTAAAAATAAATTTTTGGCTTCTGCAAAGCACAGGGGCTAATAGAGAGCAGACATGCAATGAACAGTATTCATGAATGCACCAACAAACTGAACACTATATCATACCTATTACAATAGCAGAATCGAGACTGGAAAACTAGAGACACAGCTGCCATTAATCAAGAAAAAGGACATGTTTGAGGAGAAAGATGAGACTGATTTCTGAAGTACTTTATTTGAGATGTTTCCTAAAAATTCAGGTGGAGATGTTCAGTGATGAAATGGAAAGTATACAACTGGAATGAAAAATTCTGCACATTCGGTGGTGATTGAAAATCAGACAGATGAGGTAAGTGGGGTGGTAAAGATAAACAAAAGGAAAATGAATCAAACCACCCATTTCCAATGTTCCTATTAGAAATCTGGTGCTACATGTGTTGAGTAAGTGACCTGTTCACCTGTAAGAGTCTCTGAACATCTGTAAAAATATCACGTCCCAGGTAACCAAATAAAATCCATCAGCGCTTATCTCTGTATTCTTTTGGTCTACACATCTGTCTACATATTTGTCTACATAGAATAATTATAACTATGGTTTACTTACGTTGTCCACAGTGAGTCCCTATGTATCCTTTCTGGCATATACAATGATCATCACTGCAGCTACCTCCATTCATACAGCGAATATTACAGTGTTGGACTTGAAAAGAAAAAAGAAAAAAAGAATACTTTAATTTTGTCATTTAACTATATAGATTGCAGTAGTTCACATGAGCTGATTTGTAGCAATTTAAAGAGCAAATAAAAAGATTCATATATTTATTCAGAAGTAACCAGACTGACAATGCTACTACACATGTTATCTTTTGTGTGTATGACATAATTTACAATGCAGTGTAATTGTTTCTTTTATATTTACTCTTATTATGCTAAATGACTTCCCTGATTTAGCCGAATTTAACACTCAATATCATTCCTGTAATTTATACCAAGAAAGTAGTGTTCTGAGTAACCATATGAGACAAGATTACCATGACAATAATTTTTCTTTTAAAAGATTCAGTATCTCAGGTAGGTGCCCAAGAGAACAGTCAGAGTGACAAATTTCAAGGATCTTTATTAAAAGAAATTTTTGTGGCAGCAAAAAAGAAGGGAGAAAACAGCACTTAGTAACAAGACTCCCTGATAGTAGAGATGGCTAGACTTGGCTCAGAGAGAGCTACTTATTTCAACAGCAACCTTAAACCAAGAAAGACCTGAAACGTTTAAAATTCATTCTTTATCACACTGTCACCTACAGAAGTGGGGGCATTAGGACCCAGGACAGAAAGACCACAGGCAAATAGGAAGACCTGAGACAAGGAGACCCTAAAAGAAGCTTGAGTACAAGATGCCTGTTGTTGAGAGTGACAGTAAGGCATGGGCTCTTGTTTCTATAGCGTTTAGGCTGTTTCTATGTCAGTAATTCAGGCATAAGAACACTTTTAAAATCCTAGGCTGGCCCTGGCTGGTGTGGCTCAGTGGATTGAGCACCAGCCTGAGAACTGAAAGGTCACCCATTCAATTTCCAGTCAGGGCACATGCCTGGGTTTCAGGCCAGGTTCCCAGGTCGGGGCGCAAGAGAGTCAACCACACATTGATGTTTCTCTCCCTCTCTTTCTCCCACCCTTCCCTTTGTCTAAAGCTTCTTGAGAGTGGGAAGCATCATGATTATTAATTACATTCTCATAAGTGCTCAGAGTAGCCCTTGCCTATTTGTAGGTGTTATAAAACTTTGCTAAGTTAATTTCTGTTTATGTAAATCATACTACCTGATAATGATATCAAGAGCTATGCTCAAAAGCTGAGACTGAGAATTCGCGCATTGTGTCCTAAGCATTTACACAGCCCCCACGTACCTTTGTTTCCCCACGTATAAAAGCAGAAATAATTTCTTTGTTGGAGAATTGCTATAAAAGTCAAGAAACCCAGGAAACTGATGAAAACAAACTGTTATTTTAGGTTCCTATAATTCTATTAAACTGTCTCGGTCAAAATGCTTTTTAACTAAAAAACTATCTGCAAGTACACAGAAGATATGATTTGGTGAAAAAATTGGATAGTACTCTAAGTACGTGAGGAAAAGGTGTATAGTTGCTTTAAAATCTGAAGTTAAACTTAGCTTCATCCTATCTTAGCAAAACAGTGAAGACTGGGAAAAGCACAGGAAATGATGTCATCTGTCAAGCAGCACTGGAACTCAACCCACAAACTGATTTCAATTAAAGTGGCTCATGCCAAAAGCTAATTTCCATTCCCACATGAGCAACAACGCCATTTAGCTACTTTGAGATAAATAAGCTAACAGTAGTTGAAATAGTGACTTTTCGTTACTTGTTCAAATTAAAAAGTAGAAAGAATTCTTCTTTCCAGGAAGAATGATAAGTTTATACTTAAATATAATAAAAACCTCACTAATATGCTTTTATATATTTCCTGCCATGTCTTTCAAGTGAATCTTTTCCAGCATAAAATATTCTTTCTCCTTTAAAATATAAAAACCACTTGGTCAGACTTATGAAAAATAAGGCATGTTAGTCCAGTGGTCCAAATAGGCTAATGAACCATAGGTCCCTGGCCCAGGGGAGCAAACTTATCAATAGATAATAGGATCCTAATAATACCTGCTTTACCATAAACATGTTTACGAAAGAAACTGCACTCCATGGAGGATCAGCTAAGCAGGGGCAGGGTGGTGGTGCTCCCACGTGGTCTATAGCTGTCCAGTGGGTTCACTGGCCCTGGGGTTTCCCAGGTGGTGGAGGCCAAGGTCAGCCCCCACCTGTGTTTAGCCTGGAGCCACCCTGCCTGAGCTGTAAAGCAATCTGAGATGGCTGCTACCTGTGCTGGGGTTGGAGATTCCCAGACAAAGCCAAGCTATGAATCTAAGTTGGCTGCTGGGAATGCCAGGCCTGGGGCTCACTGAGTCCAGCTGTTCCTTGTTTGAGAGGATTTAGGAAGTTGTGAAACATGAGCCAAGACCAGCCATTCATATGGTAAAGCAGCTTGGGTGGACCCAAAAATTGGGTTGGGCAGAGTCTGGAGATCTCAAGGCGGGTCAAACAGTGTTAGGTTGATGGAGTCTCAGATATGGCACCAGTTTGCCAGCTCTGTGGGGGGAGGGTTCAGAAAAGGGACAATGGCCTCTGCTCACCTTGATGCCAGACCCCTCAGCCTCTCCCTGTGTACCACTGGTGGCTTTCAAGCTGCTTCCCCCGTGCTGGAGCCCAAGGGGAGTAAGTCTGAATAGGTGAGTCCATGTGTGGGTTCTTTAAGAGGAACTGCTTGGGGCTCCAGAAGTTTCTTCCACCGACTAAATCCCCGCTGGTTTTTCAGTCAGAACTTGTGGGGACTTATCTTCCTGGCACTGGAACCCTGGCCCTGCCCAAATTTTTTTCCACCAAATGTGGGTGAGGGACCAGCCTGTTCCGCCTCTGCGCCCTTCCTACCAATCTGAATGGATGTGGTTTCTTTAATTCTGTAGTTGTCAGATTTCCATTCAACTCGATTTCTGGTGTTCTGAGTGATGGTTTTTCTATATTTTAGTTGTAATTTTGATGTAGCTGTGTGAAGACATGAGCCATGTCTGCATACACCACCATCTTGACCAGAAGTCCAGATTAATTCTTAAAATAACCACTCAGAAGAGAACAATGTGAGCACACTACTGGGACAAAAGATGCAGGGCTGGCACTTAGGTCAAAATACTCAGGCAGTGATTTTCTTTGGGATGCATGAGGTTGGCAATGATTCCAAAGACCTGTCATTATCTTGGCAGGCACAAGGGGCAGACGGAACATTGGCAGCAATTTGCAAATAAGCATCTGTGTGGCAAGCAGGTGATTTTAATTTAGAAACTAGGAAAAGCACAAGACAGACAAGTTAAACAACTGGACTAACTACTGGACTCCACACCTGAGACAACAGTCCATATGGCAGCCAGAATCAGTGCAGAATAAAAAATTTTCACAGGAAGAGAAAACAGGAATAACATTCTTCTTAAGTACATAAATATCCCATGCTGCATAAAGACATACCACTCAGAAGAGCCATTTCACTAAAGTATCTAAAAAAAATAATAACTAGCAGAGCGGGAAAGGATCCAGAGAGAGGCAAGTTATATGACAGCAGTGATAAAGGCACTTTCACAGAGGGCAGACTAAAAAGCAAAGAACTCAAATGGTTCTATGGACCAGTCTGTGCAAATTCTACCCACTTTTCTCCTCCCTGCCCGTATAAATTCCATACTTCCCTGAAAAATCTTTCAGAGTCTCTTCCTGCAGACTAGCTACAGCACCTTCCCACCTTGGAGAGTCATTACACTTCCGGTGCGTGGCTGCACCGCATGCACTCAAATGCGCGAGCTCACTGCTCTGGAACCGTTACCCTGGCCTTCTGTACCCGTCGTGGTTAGATTCATGTTGGAAGTACGGACACCCCAAATTCTCACTGAATTTGAGGTGAATTGGAAACAACAAAACTTAACCAAGTGCAAGGAGTCCCACTCCTAGAAACATTTTTTTGTGGATACAGACAATATTGCTCTAAAATTTATGTCAAATGGCAAAAGAACTAGAAGAGCTAAAACAACTTTTAAAAAGAAGAATAAGGTAAAAAGAATCAGTCTGCTCACTTTTCAGGATATCCTATGGCTGCAGTAATCAAGACTATATAGAATTAGAGAAGGGACAAACATAGGGGCCAATGAATAAAACAGAGAACCCAAAACTAGATCTATATAAACATGACCAACCGATTTTTGGCAAAAGTAATTCAATGGACAAAGCAGAGTCTTTTCAAAAATAAATGTTGCTGGAACAATTGGAAATCAGTAGATCTCAGTTAAACCCAGATCTTAACCACACACCTCATACATAAAGTATCTCAACGTGGATCACAGATGTAAGTGTAAAATGGAAAACTATATAAGTTTTAGGGGGGAAATAGAGAAAATTTTGAGGATCTAGGACTAGGCAAAGAGCTCTTAGACTTGATACAAAAGCAAAATTCATTAAAGGAAAATTTGATAAACTGGACTTCATCGAATTTAAAAACTTTGATAGTTCTGTGAAAAACTACTAGAAAATTTAAAAAGCAAGCCACAGAGTGGAGGAAAATGTTTGCAAATTACATATTTGACAAAGGTTAGTACTTAAAAATATATAAATAACTCTCAAAATAGTAAAATAGAAACAATCCAATTAAAACTCAGGTAAAAGCATGAAGAGACATTTCATTTAAGAAATATGCAGGCGGCAAATAGGCACATGAAAAAATGTTCAACATATAAGCCAGTAGGAACACACAGATTAAAACCACCCTGAGACAGCACTACATACCTATCAGCACAGCTAAAATTGAAAATAGCGACAACTCTAAAAGGTGGTGAGGAGGCAGAGAAATTAAGTCATTCAAACATTGCTGGGGAGAATGTAAAATGGTACAGCCACTCCAAAAGCAGTCTCACAGTTTCTTAAAAAGCTAGATATGCAATTAATGTACAACCCAGCAGTTGCATTCCTGGGAATCTATCATAGAGAAATGAAGACTTATGTCCACACAAAAACCTTACATGAATGTTCATAGCAGCTTTGTCTGAATAATAATAATAATAATAATAAAAACTGTAAACAACTCAGATGTCCTTCAGTGGGTGAATGGCTAAACAAACTGTGGAACATAGCATGTAATACTACTCAGCAATAAAAGGGAACAAACTATTGATACATACTCAAGAATGAATCTCCAAAGAATTACGCTGAGAAAAAAAAAAAAAAGTCAATCCCAAAAGGTTATATACTATATGGTTCCATTTACATAGCATTGTTGAAATGACAAAGTTATAGAATTGGAAAATAATTAGTGATTGTCAGGATTAAGGAGAACATAGAGGCAGGAGGAAATGACTATAAGAGAGTAACATGAAGAATCTTTGTGGTGATAAAAATGTTCTATATCCTGACTATATCAATATCGATATCTTGGGTGTGATATTGCACTAGTTTCACAAGTTGTTAACATGGGGGAAACAGGGTAAAAGGTACCCTGGATCTCTATACATTATCTCTTATCACTTGATGTGAATCTATAGTTATATCAAGATAAGAAGCTTATTTTTAAAAATCTTTTTTAAAACCATAAAGAATAAAACAAGATGAGCATGAAACTGATCTCCAAGTTCTAAAATATAAAACTTAGGGAACATCTTTTGTATGAATATATATTATTTAAGAAGATAATCTATTTTATACTTATATATTTAAGAAGAGTTTGAGTAAATTCATGGGTCAGTCCACCATGACAGGTTTTTATGAGGATTAGGCTCACTCACGATCCATCTAGCCTCAGAGACTGACAGAGTAAAGAGGGATCTTAACAGAGCTGGAGTTAAAGTCTAGAAAACCCATTGTTCTAACTTTGTCTAGCCAATCTTCCCGTTTTGCCCCAGTGTCTCAGAGACCTGTGGCCATGTCCTCCTGGTTTCTAAAAGAATTGCTGACTGGCACTTTGGACCTTCTGGAAATGCAATCTCTCATTCAGACCACTAAGAGATCATTTCCTATTTTCAGAGTCACAGGACATTCAAGTCAAAAACAACTTAAAAAAAACAATCCTCCTTTCATTCTTTTCATTTTCAAATGAGAAAACTAAAGCCTCAGAGGTCCTACAACTTGCCTACACCTCCTTCATGCCTATCACATAACAAGCACAAAATTTCTAACAGGAAATATTGGTGAGATGATCTAAACTTACCCTCTTTCCATAGAACCACAGGTACTGAGTGCAAACATTTCACTGAGTTGGGTTATCCTTCTGCTAGCAAGAGTGTTAGTAAAGTGATCTATCCACATTTATTGTCTACCACACCATGGCCAGGAAGTTCTATAGGAAGATATAGCTCTTCCCTAGAACATCACTTCAAAAGATCAGAAATGAGTTCTGATAATCCCCAAATACCCTTAATTTAAAATACTCTTCCATCTTTAATTCTGCAAGCTGTTTAGACAATATTAGCTCATGTAGAGTCCAAACCGATTATATTAAAGGCTCCAAATGCCTCAAAGATCCTTATGATCCAAATCTTTCTCCTTACACTATTCTCATCCGCCAGCTACCTGGGGACTTTTACAGTGTCCAAGCACCATAGATAGGACCAAATCTCTTCAGAGAACATCATCCACAAACCTTAAACTTCAATCTCTAGCCTAAATCTGGCCACCGGACTTCACCACTCCTCCCACGTCACTGCTAGCTTGAGGTCTACTAGGATCACAGCTTTTACCTCTGATCTTGTTAAGAGCTTATGGCCACATCTCATTACAGAAATGTCATCACTTGACAGAGAAATCACTAGTAGCTCACACTATCATTGAAGATCTTCCTAGCTGGATACTCAGTTTTGCCTGCTGGCTATATTTTCTTCCCCCAAAGGACTACAGGACCAATCTGAGAGATGGGTCTATTCCCAACTTGATATGAAAATTCCTCCCCCAACCCTGAGTCTCTCACTCCTCAGTAGCAGCCTGCAGGTCATCCTGATGGGGATGGAGACATCCAACCTGTTTCTGTGCTGCCAGCTGACCTCTCTGCCTTTTCTATTCCTTCAGCTCAGGTGCCCTTGATAAGTCCAATGAACCTTCTGTTGCTTGGAGTACATACACTCTCTGAAGTAAGCAAATGAGTCCCAGCACAAGGGTGGTGGTAGTGGGGCAGGGGGTTCTATCCCAATCTACAACTGTCTGTGTTTTGTACTAGACTGTCTCTGTTTGGTTTCCACCAGAAACAAATTCTGAGACAATAATTTGAATGTGATTAGTTTATTTTAGAAGTAATTTCAGGAAGCACTGATAAGAGAGTGGATAAGTGAAACAGGAAAGAGAAGAAGCTAATGAGGTACATTATCAAACCTATTCCTACTGTGGGCAAGTGGGAAACTTCAGGAGATGTACAGAATACGCCTCATAGTTATGCAGACTGCGAGGCAAGGAAGCTAGGGCACTTTTCCAGAACTCTCCATCTGTCATTGGTTAAAAGTTGCTTCTAGAGCCATTAACCACCCTCTTACTCCCAGTCTTTCCCTGTTGCCCTGCATGCAGACCTGGCATGCTCCCTGGCCAGGAAAATTTTACAAAGGTCTCAGGCAGAGTCATCCATGTTCATCCATGAATGCCAAGGTATGTGAGTGGACACCAAGAGGGTCTGCTACCAAGCACTAGTTGCCTTATCCTATCAGATGGCTTACAAGAGCCATGCTTAAATGTTACGAGGCTTAATGAGTAATGAACCTTGACCACACTGAAGCCTCTACTTGCAATAGACAAAAAAGGAGAATGAACTGATTCCACAATTCTTTTCCTTTAAACCTTGTCAAAAAACAGAACACCCTATAGGGGAGTGTATTTTCTCACTAAAAATGGGAAATTAGAAAGGAATCTAAGGTTTTTGCGTTGGTGATGTTCAAGGTGCTGAGGGACATGCACTTCAACTTCTTTAACAACCAATAATGACTCAACTCCTTCCCAACCCCCACATTTCCCCTAATTCACTGCTGAGGACCCCAAATTTAGAGAACAAGCAAGCAAAGGTTCTGAGAAATGAACTGTAAATATTTGTTTGGCTCACAGAATGCACAAAGGGGCAAAATTCAGAAAGGGAAAAATCACTGTGCTTCAAGATAAATCATCCCCAGAAACTGCCTAACGACTTCCTACATTTTCTTCTTGCAAAGGCAGGGGTCTTGAGTTTTTAAAAAGTGCTTAATCAGATTCATATTTCAGTACCACAAGGAAGACTGCCTAGTTTTCTTGAGCCAAAATGTTCATTAAAGAATCATTTCATTGAGCATCTTTTATGGTGTTTACATTGGAAATACAAAGATAAATAAGGCAATACCTACACAGAAGGAGGTCATAATCTTTATATTACTCACAGTAACTGTGTCCCATATAGCAATTTCCCTATAAAGAGTGAAGAAGGGAAATGGGAGGCCAGATTAAGAAAAGTCATTCCAAGTATTTTGGGCAAAACAGAGAAGGCAGATGTTCTAGTGAAAAATGTATTGCAGGCAAGAGAAAAACCAAAAGCAAATTTAGGAGAAAATAGGGTGTAACCACATAAAATAATATTATATGTAATGACATGTTATACTCACTGGATCTGGAGCCACAGGAAGGAGATATCTGACCAGATGGGCAAGTGCACATATTTGGCCTAGAACAAAATCCATCCCCACAGGAATGCCGGCAAATGGCTGTGAATAAAACCAGAGGTCTGTTAGCACGTGGCTTCAGTGCTTGGTGATTGACAGGGACCCCGTCCTCAAGGGAGGAAACCTGGGCTCTCAGGCTCCTCGTTAGCTCTGCCATCATGACTTATGTGACCTTAGGCCTCAGGTTTATTCATTTATAAAATAAATCTGTTGGACTAAATAAACTCTGGCTGTAAAATTTGGTAACTCCCTCAACCCCATCAGTGATTCTCAGCCTCTCTTTGCTTATCCCACAGCACTCAATCCACCCAGAAGGCCCAGATATTCTAGAAAGGGAAAACAAAACAAACAAAAATCCTGCATCTAAACATATTGATACACCTACAAGCATTCTGTTTTTCTATTAACTTTAAGATTAATGATATAAAAATTACCACAGTATTCATGGAAGCCTATTGTACCATAAATGCTCAATGTTTAATAAGTTTTATAAAAATACTGTGGCCTGCTAAGACTACCTCTCTATTTCAGATCCTGCTAGTTGAGAACACATGATCTATAGAGCAGCTTTTATCCTACATTTAGTCCAACTGTGAATTACACCGACAGTCTGAGAGAGGTTTGAAAGCCAATGCAATTGTCCTGATTCCATAGTCATGAAGCTGCTCATTTTTAGAGAAATATTAATATTTTCATGACACCCAGAGACCAATATCATACTAGTACCAAATGCTTTGTGAGTGGCCAAGAGAGTTAGTTTAAGTGGCAAATTAATTATATTTATCATCAAACTAAGACTTGGTCATGACTTTTTATACTCACAGGCATGATCCTGTCCTCAAACTCCCACACAACCTTGCAAGAGGCAAGTGAGATTGTGCAAAGGCTAAACACTTGGTAGAAATGCATTGGAACACTAACACATCCCTGGATGGAGGTTGAACACTATTTAGAAATAAGCTGTCAAAGGACTCTAAAAACATTTATTTAAATACCTGAAGATAGCATTTCTCAGAGATTCTACAGAACACCAGGGAAAGGTTTCTGTTGTTAAGTTCATTGAGAAAACTCCAAATACCATTATATCCCTTTCTTACTGACTCAACTTTGATTTTGAAATACACCACAATGTGACAAATGATTATGTTGCCTTTGGTGAAAATCAAGAATTGGGAAGAGGATTAACTTTTTCAGGTCACCAGGAGAATATTGGTTGAAATAGTCTATCCCTTCCCACAGATCACCATTGGCCAAGTGAGAAGGCTGATTAAGTGATTCCTTCATGTCCTTTCAGCTCTGAGTTCTGCCCATTATACTAATGGAGCTTCCTGGAAACAGAAAATTATTTCATAGGTATGATTACTATAAAAGTTCATGGAGGGCAGATGCCATGGCTAAGTTAACTAACTTAGTATCTCCATGAAATAGCATCTTCCCTGGTATGTGATGTGCCACTCAACATTTGTGGGATACTTTGAGAATTGGGGGCTTTGCCACAGCAGCAAAGTCAAAAGAGTAATCTCTGGTATCATTTTTGTTCTTCCCTAGTCTTTCCACTAATCATCACCTGATGCTCTGTCTGCTCCCGTTCCCCTCTGTCTAACGGTCATGTCTGCCTTTGGCCTCACCACCCTAATTCAATGTGCAATGTTTGGGTAGGCATGTGGGTAGTCAACAAAGTTAGAAGTTACCATACGGAAAGGAACAACGGTAATATTTTTTCAAAATCCCTCCAAAGTGATTCTATAATCTATGCAGCCAGGCACAACATATGTAACGACACGCAACACTGACCAGCGTATCCCAGTGCTCTACGGCTCTCTTCCTTATAGCTCAGAAATATTCTAAAAGAAGTCACCGAACTAAAGTGTAACAGTGGTTTGACCAACCTGAATTTCCCAACCTTAATTTATTTAATAAATTTATCAATAAATTTATTAATAAATATACATTTATTAATGTATTTCCCAACGTGAATTCAGAGAAAGTTGGAAAAATCTTAGCACTGGAAGGCTCCAGAATAAACACATTACTGGTATGCAGTTACAAAGGACGAAATACTAAAACTCACCATGCCACCAAGACAGCAAAAGGACATGAAGAATTACAGATTGGCTATTTACTTACGAACAATACACTGATTTCCACCAGGTAAGGTTTTCCATCCAGGGCAACAGTAAACATTATAACGTGATCCACAGACATTGGGTCTGAAACGAAAGCAAAAAAAAAAAAAAAGAAAGAAAAAAAATTCAACTTTAAGAATTCTATAATTTCCTTTAATAAAGAACTTATGACCAAATACAAGCAAAAATTCCTGAATTATATGAACAAGATGAGTCATTGCAGACAGAGAAAGGTAAACTCAGGGGACTCAATGCTGGCTTTTTAGTTTGAGACACTTTAGCATAATTATATCAACAAGGATATTCCTTAATATTACCTGCATGTGTAGCATATCTGGAAATAAAAAACCAGTGATGCAAACTGCAGTGTCTTCTATCACAATACACAATATAAATACTTGGAGAGCTATATGAATGTAATTTAAACAACAAACTTCCTATTAATCTAATTAAGAAAGGTCATCATAAAAATCTATTGCAGTAAGGCTTTAAATTTCCATTCATGTATATTTTTTCCTATGTCCCAGCTCACCTCTAAATAGGGAGAATGACCACATTCTTCCCTTCACTAGAATTACAGGAATGCAAATCCTGACATTAGTCAGAATAAATAAAAGCTGAAACATATAAATATTTCTTTAGCCAAAGTTTGGAAACACAGTTGATACCAGCAGTTACAGGAAAATAAAGTCAATGTCCCTCTAGATGTCTTGTTTACAGACAGTCGTCACACATCTTAGAGCAAAGTCTTCATTAAAAACTCCAGATAATCCATATTTTAAAATTTAAGGGAGCAACTGGGTGAGGATCCAGCTAATTCTACAGCAGAAACTAAGGCAAAGGATAGAACACACGAAGACCCAAAAGAAATCATTCATTTTACTTCGCCACATCTACAGGCCTAAACATTAGTACTAGTTCCTCAAGTTCAGAGACTATTAAGGAGGGTCAAATGTTTTGCAACCAAGTTCACAAACTAGGCGCTATTTCAAGACTTGCTGGTATACTGTAGCCCCATAAGCATAAGCCTTTTAAAAGATGCACAGCTAAAATGCATTCTCAGTTGGAGTGTACTCACACATTCTCCCTATATATGCAGACTGTTTGTAACAGGACAGAACCCTACTCATTTCCTCTGAACTCCCTACGTGGACCATGTGCAGAACTGAGAACAAAGGTAAGGTCTTTGCCATGTCTGGTACTCCTTTGACAGCTGAAGAGAAAGAACATGGAACACTCTGCAGGGGAAATGCATATGTGAGACTGACTAATGTTGGGGGCAGAAAGAGAAGTAGGAACAATGAGGGAGGGGCCTGGCAAATGCCCTACATCCATACCCAACGGCCCAGAGCTCCTCTAAGGGTAAACAGAAAATGATTGAATAGAGACTTAATACATGCATATTATATGACTTTAGGGCCTCTCCGTGTCTTAGTTTATTTCTCTACACATTGGGATAATGAAATGTCTGCCTCGTGTATATCGTGTCTGTGTGTGTGTCAGATGAAAAAAGGGACGTGAAAACCTTCGTATATACGAAAAGGACAATGAAGATGCAAAGCAACTTTATCATTATGATGTAATCATCTTCTGACTTAAATTACCCCCTCAGCCAAAGGAACCACAGGAGATTAAGGAAGAGGGAAAGACTCTACTAAGAAAGCTCAACCAATGGCTGTCTATCCCTTGCCCCTCCTGTGACAAAGTAGTGCCCAAAACTTCAGAGTGCAAAGACTCTCCTAGGGCAACTCAAAATCTTGGAAAGGAGAGTGAGAGGAGAAGAGAGGGTAGGGGGCTGGGGTGGGGTGGGGTGGGTGGAGGCACTCAATGCTTCCAAATTTCATAAATGTTCTCTTGATCTAAAATGACAGTCCGGGCTGAAGTCAACCACCCCAAGACCTTCCCCACCGACAGCCTGTTTAGAACAACCTCACTGGATCCAGTCCAGCCCCCAACCAAAGCCTGACATAGCTTCAGAGGCCTCCTGAGCCTTCGCAGGGTATCCTGTGTTTGGGGTAACTATGTTTTTCAAACAAAAATTGGGACATATTGTCTGGCAAGAATGAGTATATTTATGGAGTACAACACATCTAACAGGGTAGAAACGTTGAGGGAAAAAGACTCCAGAATCAGTCATTTCAGTCCTACAAAGCATGATACTCAAAAAGTTTCCCAAGGCATATTTAAAAATCATAGAAACATAGTCAGTCTTTATTGTTTTCCAGTGTTTAAAATCAACCCACAGACAAAATGTGGTAGAAGTTACATCTTACATGAGCTATGTCCCTGTCCTGAGTGGCAAGAAGCCAGTGGTACTGTTTAAATCTACGCAGAGAGGTACAAGCAGAGTAGATGGTGTCACACAGATAAATATGAGAAAAACGAAAAACACAACTGGTTGAAACTGGTTCCCTTAAGAGCTGAGGATCTGGGGAAGTGGAGAGAGAATTCTTTTGCTTTCTCACTTTAATGCCCATCCATAGCTGTTCATTTTTAAAATATACACTGCTACACTTTGATCATTCTGTATTTAAAGCAACGACTTACTTTAAAAATATGAACACCTTATCTCATAAATAGGGTACTTGCTGTTTTTTTAGTTAGTTATCACCGTCCTTTTCATTGGTTATCACATTTTCATGTCACTGCATTTCTTAAGAGTCTGGATAATGTTGAATTTCAAGTTATTTAGTTTGCATGCTCTGATTTTTTATTGTGAGATTCACAACTTTATAATAAGTAATATACAATTTAATTTCAGTTGTTTCAACCAACATCCTCACATGATGATAGTTTTAATCTCATTACCATTCATCCTTTAATAACACTAAATCCTACTACGTTCTATGGCTAAATGCAAAGTATTACAAAGATGTAAGATTTCTCCTCTGATGACTCTGGTCTTGAGAACTGCAAACTAACAGAACTCATTCAAACAAGCTGGGTGGCATCTGTTCTACTTACACATAGGAAAAAACAGATCTAATTCTAGAAATAAATGAATGTCTTATTTAAGTTGGAACACACTAAGACATGTAAAGTCTAAACTAGACATATTGGATTATTTCCATTATAAAAGATTTTACGGTTTCAGCACAAAAAGTCCTAACAAAGAAGGTAAGTCTTTAATGAAGTTCCTTTCTGTGAAAATGGAAGTGAAGGATTCATATACCGCTTTCTCTTCCTTTTCACTGCACCAGCCGTACCTACTAGCCTGCCGCCAAAAAAATAAAAAATAAAAAAAAATCAGAGTTAAAGCTCTATACAAGTGGCAGTAGTAGCATTCAACAAATTAAAGGGAAAAGAACTCCATGTTAAGTGCTAAATGCTAAATGCTAAAGATGGATTACTTTATTTCACCCTCATAGTAACCCCATGGGTAAGTTCTATTCTTGTTGTCTTTGATACTCAGGAAACTAGGGTGTAGGAAGGTTACACAGAAGCCAAGGTCTCACATCTTGGAAGTAGAGAATGGGGATTTGAAATCAGGAAACCAAACCCAGAAACACACCCTCTATGTTAAGGCAGAGATGTATTTAGAAAAAAAGATGACATTTCACCCAATAGCATCCATGGTGGCATGAAAAACAAAAATCACAAAACGTCCATCAAAAGGCGAAAGATTAAGCATAAATTATTTCTAGCTGTACTCTCATAGTTCGTGGGGGGAAAGGAAAAATAAATTTATATCCCATGTCACCACTGTCCATTACAGTTTTTACACCACTAAGTCTTTATCTGGAACTTCTCTTACAAACTGCTGTGGATATTGTGCTCCGCAACAACCCACTTCCATTCACACTGGGGGACGGGTGAGCCTCCGCAGGCTGGATATTTGGATCCGGTTCAGACACAGCCCTCAGAGATTGTGTGGGCTAGCTAAAGCCCCTCTCAATGGAGCAAACAGCTGGGCTCTACCACATCTGACCACATTACTGCAAGAATTGGCCTCTGTGCAAAATGTCTGCAGTGTGTCCAGATTCCTTAGCCAGAACCCACTTCTGCGAGTCTGGCCTCTCTTACAGCAAGATAGCCTTTCTGCTTCCTATCCCAAGTGCAGACTCCTTTCAGACAAGACTTGGGTAATAAAAACAAGTTCAGGGGGCTCTTACTGCATGTGCATGAATTTCTTAGCCTGTGAGTGATTAAATCCTTGGGCAAGGAGAACACTAAACATTAGGTAATGGTGAATTAGGTGGACCCCTCCATGAGTTGCCTGCTTTTTTACCTTTGGGAGGGAAAATTATGATTTAGTCCCCTTGAGTATAATTGTGGAGGGGTATCAAAAGGCATATGCTCCCACATAATGAAGAAGGCCCAACTGCCCACGTAACATGCCTTAAGGCAATATCCTAATATCCCACTGTTCTAGAGTTTTACAGAAAATTAATTTTCAATGTCAAAAATTAGATAAATGATGAAAAATTATGTTGCAATAATACACAGATAAGCTACATATATTGTGAACCACCTATCTTGATTTTATTAGTTCTCTGACAAAATTTTTATCAAGAGAGAAAGGAAACAGAAAAGAAAAGCTATGCATCGTATCTGATGAAAGGACCCCACCACTACTCCAATAAACTTTGCACTAAAAACTCCTTATTTTAGTGCCATTTTTCTGGCCCTCTTCACTGAAGAGAGAGGTCAGATCTCCCAGAAGTGATCTGAATACCACATGTGACTGTTCCAACCCATCTGCCAGTCAAAACAACTTGAGTAATAAAACTTCAAACCCTGGTCATGAAAACAGCTTCCATGGCCTCCTTAAGCTTCAGCTGGGCAATCCAGACTGAGGGATTCATTTCTGGATTGTCTGGGTCAACACTGGCTGGGATGTGGACAATCAGGTTTCCTTCTTTGAAGACGCAAGCCAACCAACCTCTCTAACCTACTTCATGCAGTTAAAAAGAACAGAAAAAAAAAGCCATTTGATATTCTGGTTTGCAAACCTTTAACCTCTTCTTGCTCTCCTCCATCTCCAGTAGATTAGTGACTCCATTGCCGTTTCTTCTAAAGCCCATAGTCATCTGTTTCTCTCTCCCTCCCTCCTTCCTTCTCTCCCTTCCTTTCTCCTTCTCTCCTTCAATACCTATTCTCAGAGCATTTAAAACCAAGCATACTACTTCAAACACAGTGTAACCAAGATTACAGCTCATCTTCCTCTGCAGCCAGTAAATTCACTGCTGGGCACACAACAGCGTACATGACTTAATCACCTTACCCACAAGTACAAAGCTGCTCAGCAGTATTTAGTGAGAACCTATTCTATGTCAGGCACTATGTTACATAAGAAAGAAAAATGACAAAGCTGAGCAAACCTAACTACCAGATCTTGGTTTCTGAGACCTTTTCCCAGTAGAGGGAAGGAGGGCTCCTGGGACAAATGGCTGATTGTAGGACTGGACAGGAAATATCTAAGATGATCCTGGAGCATCTTGTGGTAACAGAAAGTAAGAATGTAAGGAAGTGATAAACAAAAAAACTCAATAATGGACGCATGTCAAGGAACACAGGAGCCAAATGAAAGCTCCCAATGCCCAAAGCTAGAACCACCTGAGCAATAAAATAACAGAAATTGTATTGGGTTATAATACAAAATACAAAATAAATGTCCATGAGTCTGTAGTGATAAATAAATGATTGGATAAATAAGCAAATGGATGAGAAAAGATAAATCTCTTGTGCTAGAAAATTCCAAATAATTTATATAGATACTCTGCCTTTGAGGAGGTGGAATCTAACTCCCCATGCTTTTGTGTGGGTTATGCATAGTGACTTCCTTCCAAAGGAATCACAATTAAGGGACAATCTACAGAATTCCTGACCAATAGGCATCAAAAATGTCAAGGTCATCAAACACAAAGGAAATCTGAGAAACTGTCATAGCCTAAGAAGACATGACAACTAAATGTCATGTGGTATCCTGGATGGGATCCTGGACATTAAAAGGACATTCAGTTAAGAACTATGAAAAATTGAATATAGAATGCACTATAATCAATATTAGCTCACTAATTATAATAAATGTATTATACTAGTATAAGATGTCAACTGAGGGAAATATGTCCAGAGTATAAGGGAACCCTGGTGAATTTTTGGAAATCTAAAACTGTTCTAAAATGAAAAGTTTATTAAAAAATAAAATAATAATAATTTTTAACCATGAAATTATAAACTGTTACATTCCCCCAAAAAGTGACTAAGCGTGACTAAGGCAGTCTTTACTCTTGAAAGAACACAGCCAGGTATATCAATACAACACAGAGTGTCAATAGAAAAGGTAATACATGGACACCAAGGTCAGCCTGGGGAGATAAGAGTCTAGAACAAGGGTGTTTAGCTTCACGATCCAGCATAGGTTCAGAAGACTATCTGAGCTATGAGTTAATGTTTCCCAGCTGCTTAGAGGAGTCACTAATTTTATTTCTTCCCACTGCTAAAATTCCTCTTAAATTCTCTAACTCCATTAGCAAATCCCTTGTCCAAACTCTGGTGTTTCATTGTTGGACCAATATCACATTCTTTTTTCCTGACTTCCTAGTTCCTCTCTATTCCATCAGGATAATGCAGCAAAGTCCCTTTCTGTGTTCACCATGATTGATTCAGTTCCATGATCCAGAGACAGACGTTCACCCTCCATAAAACATGAAACATCTCATTATTAGCTTCAGATCTCTACCAGGCAGGTCTACCCCACCTGTCACTCTCATCTTCACCTATACTCTCAATTTCAACCCTCCTGCTCTGCTCCTCTTCACCATCTCAGTCCTCACTCATGCACACATCCCCACCCCCATTATACACACATGCTAAATCCAAACTCTGTCTATCTTTCCCTTGGAATGTGTCATTTCATCCCTCCCACAATGTTAATCCCTACTCCCTCATTAATCCCACCCAGCCTGCAACCTACCAACACAGTTCCAGACATACCTCTCAAAAACCTACATATGCTATGTTGTAATTATATATTTTAAATAATTATATGTCTAGATTTTCATCCCTGAAACCTGCCCCCACCCACTCTGGTACCAGACTAATAGTTCCTCAAGCAAAGAAACAGTGTGTGTTATGCCTAGAATATCCTGGAATCTTTTAAAAAGTACACAGAACTAAATGCCTTAGTAAGTACAAAACACAATTAACAATGATTAACGCCATCCCGTACAATTAACAAAGATTAACACTGTCCCATTGGTGTCATAAATGGACCAGCTATAAATGTCACCAACATGGAAAGCTGTCTAACAGTAATAACTATTTCTTATAAATTAACATATTTAAAGAGAGAATATTTCATGCCTATTTGAAAGGCTATAGACATTTAAACAGTAACATATCATAGCTTCATGCCTTGGTTACTTTGCTGACATGCTGATCATTAATTTATTGTGATCAGTGAAGTTATTAGTGTTAAAAACTCAAGGTTCAACCCATTTCCTTTGAGTAAAAAGCAAAATCAATCTGGAAAAATCATATATGAATATCTGATTCTACCTATTTCTTCGGCAAAAGAAACCCAAAAATCCCAAAAGCAATGAAACAGAAGTTTTCAGTTCACAAATTGGTGCATATTTTATTTTGGCAGATTGGTGCAACTGGCCAAGGCCACAGTGGAGCCCGCCATGTGTGGCCAATTCCTAAAGACAGCCATCACAGATCCACAGGGTGGCCTTGAAAGGTCTGTCGGGATGTGCTCTTTGGACAAAGGCTTGTCCCACTGCTGAGTGGGGTAACTCACAACACAGGCAGCACAGAGAGGCTGTTGCAGCAACTGTTTCATTTGTGGTCTGCCCTAAACTGTGCTGGGGGCAGGGTGGGGGATTTTGTGTTGATCAAAAGCAATAGCCCAAGGACTTAAGAACCAAAGAATTTAGGTTACCCTTTTGCACACACACACACACACACACACACACCAAAAAAGCTGAAGAAACAGAAAGCAGCAAAGACAGTTCCCCAAAACAAATCTGGGAGGTCATTTTAGACTGGTGGCCAATTTCAATCCTGTGGGAATCTTTTGTGGGTGACTGAAACGTGTGTGCGTATGTGACTTTCTTTGGAAACAAAAGGAAGAATTTAAAGCCCTAGGGTGCAATGTCATAGGAAAGAACCATGAAGACCAGAAGAACTTGGCTGTGCAGCAAGTCCTGATCCCGCTGAAGCACTGGGCACTTTCTGCTGCTCGTGCTCTGGATTAAGCAAAACTGAGAACACTGAAGTCTGCTCAAACTACTAAGCCACCCGTGTCGCCCCCCAGCCTTCTAAAGGCAAAGATCTGGCTAACTTGTTATCACAGTCTGCACTGGACCCACTTCTCTCTAAGGGAAGGGAGTCTGTGTCTGGCCCACTGGCATCACACCCCTGGTTGGTTATATAAAAGGGACTCCCGTCTATGGAATCCACTGCTTCCGTCAGCTCCAGCTGTTCCTTCCCTCCTCTTCATCACCCACAGAAGGAGTAAGGGACAGAAACCATAGCTCTCACCACTTCCCAGAAATTCTCAAACTGAGAGCTCTGTCCAGGGCAATGATATCTTCTGAATATACTGGCAGCCCCAGGAAAAGACAGGAAAACCAGCCAGCGGGGTCAGGCTCAGGGGAATGAATGGGGTTCTTCAGGAGCTGGGAGTGCAGAGTGATGCGATATTCCAGTTCTGAGCACTGGCAGCTCCCAACTGACAAACAGGAAGGGCTCCAAAAATGTCATTTCTATATTGGTATTTAGAACTCGAAATGGCTTTTCCAATAGAAACAATGTTAATAGGCGGTGGTTTGGTCCCCAGGCTAGTCAAATAGCAGTCTCTGAGCTACATTATCAGCTAAATAGACTATTATAGGCTGGTCTGGGAACCCAACCACAACTTAAAATGTTGTTTCTATGGGAAAACACATTCCACAGCAGGCAACCAGAGGGAAACTTGGCCACTCAAACCCATGGTCCCTGCAGCTATTGTAAGCTGTCCAGAAAACGACGAGAACTGAACACCTTAAACTCAGGCCACTCCACACAGTCCTAAGAGGGCGGCCAGAACTGGAACCTTCTCAACCCCAGGCCCAGTGCCATCCCCTTCCCCCCAGCACAAGACCATTAGGGCCAATGTGGGGTATCTATAAGTCCATAAATTAGGGACTTAAAAACTGGGGGATAGTTGGATATTCTAATTCTCAATGTACCTGACTTCTTTTAGAGACCAGAAGATCCCATGCCACCAGCAACTACGATATAAAATCAGTCCCCAAAACTGGTTCACAGAACAAGGGTTCAGTGAGCCATTTCCAGAAAGAGTAGCTTCCAGATAAAACAAGGAAGCAGGTCAGATTTGAATTCTATTTGGTGGATTTAATTTCGTTCTCAAGTTGTTCGAGCATTTCACATCCCCTAAAACAAAAAAAAAATTACCCTGTCTTTTACAAGGTGAGTTCCTGAAAGGTAGAAAGTTGGGATTTAGCTTTACCACACAGCACCCAGCACCATACCTGAATCTTAGATTATAAATGAAGGTTTAGGGTATAACATGTACATCCTACAAGATGACACAAGTTAGAATTCTGTCCAAGTAGAATTTAATTTACTGAAAAGGTAAATCTGTTTAGAAGAAATTCAATAATAAAATTAAGGAATGAAAAGGATAATTGGTACTAAGAAATCAATATAATTTCATTCCCTCTTTTTATCATAATTTTAAAAAATTTAAATAAAAAATCAAAGCCATAAAAGAAGATACCCATAAGTGGAATTCATGGGATACAGAGTAGTTTTCCCGTGTTCCAGACACATTATTTAGAAACATTTTATAGCTACAAAAGCGTCAGAGGTCTCATATCTCTAACTCTATACTTCATAGGAGTCAATAGGCAGTGGGTCTTTAAAACATTTCTCTACCAAACTCCTTCATGAGAACAAAGACAACATTGTTACTAAGGAACAACAACAACAACAAAACCATTGATGGTGTTTAAGTTTTTTATAAGTCAGAGGAAGTTAGCTAAAAGCATGCAGTTTTTCTATTTTTTTTCTTATTGTATTTTATTGGTTATGCTATTACGGTTGTCCTGATTTTTCCCCTTTTGCCCCTCCCTCCACCCAGCACCCCCCACTCCCTCAGGCAAGTCTCCCACCATTGTTTATGGACATGGGTCATGCGTATAAGGTCTTTGGCTGCTCCATTTCCTATATTGTACTTCACATCCCCATGGCTATTCTGTAACTACCTATTTGTACTTCTTAATCTCCTCACCTCTGAAGCCATCCTCCCACACCTCACTCCCATCTGGCAACCATCAAAACACTCTCTGTATCCATGATTCTGTCTCTGGCTTCTTGTTTGCCTAGTTTTTTTTTTTTTAATTTAATTGTTGATAGATCTGTATTTTTTGCCATTTTATTGTTCATAGTTTTGATCTTCTTTTTCTTAAATGAGTCCCTTTAACATTTCATATAATGGTTTGGTCATGAGGAACTCCTTTAGTTATTTCTTGTCTGGGAAGCACTTTATCTGCCCTTTGATTCTAAATGATAGCTTTGCTGGGTAGAGCAATCTTGGCTGTAGGTCCCTGCTTTTCATGACTCTGAATATTTCTTGCCCATCCCTCCTAGCCTGCAAAGTTTCTTTTGAGAAATCAACTGACAGTCTTATGTAAACTCCCCTGTGGGTAACTAACTAACTTCTTTTCTCTTGCTGCTTTTAAGATTCTCTCTTGATCTTTAACCTTTGGTTTTTTAATTATGATGTGTCTTGGAGGGAGTCTCTTTGCATCCATCTTTTTTTGTACTCTCAGTTCTTCCTGGACTTGCATGTCTACTTCCTTCACCAAATTAGGGATGTTTTCTTTTATTATTTTTTTCAAGTAGTTTTCCAATTCCTTGCTCTTTCTCTTCACCTTCTGGCACTCCTATGATGTGAATGCTGGACCTCTTGAAGTTGTCACAGAGGCTGATTATCTTATCCTCATTTTTTTGGATTCTTTTTTCTTCTTCTTGTTCTGATTGGTTGTTTTTTGCTTCCTTATGTTCCAAATCATTTATTTGATTCTTGGCTTCATCCAATCTAGTTATTTCTCTATAATTTTTTCTTTATTTCAATTAGTATTTCTGACTGGATCTTTTTTATGCTGTTGAGGTTCTCGCTAAGTTCCTTGAGCATACTTATAACTAATGTTTTGAACTCTGCATCTGATAAGATTGCTTATCTCCATTACATTTAGCTCTTTTTCTGGAGTTTTGATCTATTGTTTCATTTGGGCCACATTTCTTTGTCTCCTCATTTTGGAAGTTTCCCTGTGTTTGTTTCCATGCACTAGGTGGAGATACTTTGACTCCCTGTCTTCGTAATGTGGCCTAATGTAGTAGGTGTCCTGTAGGGTCCAGTGGCACAGCCTCCCCTGTCACCCAAGCTGGGTACTTGAGGTGTGCCCTTCATGTGGGCTGAGTATACACTCTTCTTGTAGTTAAGCTTTGGTTGCTGTAGGCAGATCAATGGGAGGGATTTACCCAGGCCAGTCAGTTGCAAGGACTGGCTACGACCACTGACCACCAACCCCTGCCCTCCATGGAGGATCAGCTGTGCAGGAGCAGGGTGGTGGTGTTCCGACATGGTCTGCAGCTGTCCACTGAGTGCACTGGCCCTGGGGTTTCCTAGGTGGTGCAGACCAAGGTCAGCTCCTATGTGTTTTTTAGCCAGGGGCCACCCTGCCTGAGCTATAAAGCAATTTGAGATGGCTGCTACTTATGTTGGGCTTAGAAATTCCCAGCCAAAGCCAAGCTGTGAATCTAGGTTGGCTGCTGCTAATGCCAGGCCTGGGGCTCACTGAGGTCAGTTATTGCTTTTTTGAGAGGACATATGAAGTTTTGAAGCATCAGCCAAGAGCAGCCATTCATATGGACTCTGCCCCACCCAACTCTCGCATCAAAAGGTGGGTGGGACAGTCTCTGGGGATCTCCAAGGTGGGTCAGTGTTAGCCAGGTTGATAGAATCTCAGATATGGCAGCAACTTGCCATCTCTGTAGGGGGAGGGTTTAGGAAACGGACAATAGTCTCTGCTTGCCTTGATGCCACACACCTCAGTCGCTCCCTGAGTGCCACTGGAGCCCTCCAAGCTGCCACCCTGGTGCTGGAGCTCAGGGGGAGTGAATCTGAAAAGATGAGTCAATGTGTGGGTTCTTCAAGTAGAACCGTTTGCAGCTCCAACCGTTTCTTCCATGACAATCCCCACTGGTTTTTGCAGCCAGAAGTTGTGGGGACTTACCTTCCCGCACTGGAACCCTGGACTGGGGGGCCTGGTGTGGGGCTGGGACTCCTTGCTCCCAAGATATCCCTCCTGAAATTTTATCCACCACTTGTGGGTGAGGGGCCAGCCCATTCTATGTCTGCGCCCCTCCTACCAGTCAGGATGGATGTGGTTACTTTAATTCCATAGTTGTCAGACTTCCATTCAACTAGATCTGACCGCTCTGAGTGACAGTTGTTCTATATTTTAGGTGTCATTTTTAAAAAATTTATTTATTTGTTTGTTTGTTTGTTTTTAGAGAGAGGGAAAAGGAGAAAGAGAGGGAGAGAAACATCACTGTGTGGTTACCTCTCACTCGCGCCCCCAACTGGGGACCTGACGAGCAATCTAGTCATGTGCCCTGAATGGGAATTGAACCAGCGACCCTTGGTTCACAGGCTGACGCTCAATCCACTGAGACACACCAGCCAGGTTAGGTGTCATTTTTGATGTGGTTGTGCAAAGAGGTGAGCCATGTCTGCCTATGCCACCATCTTGACTAGAAGTCAAGAAGTTTTTACTCTAACTTTGCAATTGCAATTGAAACAAAGGTGTAAGCATTTATTTCTAAACATTTAGATATCTAGAAAACTTTAAATGAAAACAGTCTAATTTAAATTTGAGGGAATATGAATAAATCAGGAATTTATCTAGTCCATGTGAAGTCACACTACAGAATAAAAATAATTAGCAAATTTTAGAGAATTTTATAATTCACAAAATAATCATGTGACTCTTCCCTCAAATTCTGTCACAATAATGTATTTTTGTGCTCATTTTTAGATGAGGAAACTAAAATTCAAAGAAGTGAAGAAATTGTTCAAAGTCTACACAACAGAGGCATGTCTTATATCACTAATTAAAAACCAACAAAGGAACTAAATAGAACAAAGAGCAGAACAGCAGTCAATAGGGGGGAGGGGAGAGGGAGAGAAGGGCGATAAGTAAGGGAAGAGTTTAGTCAAAGAACCTGTATAAATGACTCATGGACATGGACAACGGGGAGGGATATGATTGCGGGAGAGGGGATGGGTTGGGTGGGGGAGACAAATTGGGGGAAAAGGGGACAACTGTAATTGAAAAAAAAAAAAAGAAAAGAATTTATTCATAAAACATCCCAAGATTGCTCTTAAAGATTTTTTTAGATTAATGATTAGAAAGATCTTTCCACAAATATCCCCCCAAAAATGTGTACCCTTATATAAACTAATCTGTGGATCATTTTTTGTGCTCTGGTTTTTTTCTTAGGTCTGCAAAACCAAAACTTTGAAGACTAATCTTACAAAGTAAATTGAAGTAGATTGGAAAAGGAAAGCAATGACAAAAGAAACACATCTGAGGAACACTCGCTCCTGTAAACTGGTGTTTCTGTTTCTGAAATAGCTTCTCCATGGTGAGCATCCTGTCCTGTTCTCTCTGGTAAAAATAGCAGTAGGCTCTTAACATGTTCAGTGTTTAGGGGAGTGGGCAAGTGGGTGGGGAGCAATGCAGAGATTCAAAATGTAGATAATTCAAAGCCTACTCACAGCTCCATTGAAATGTGTTTTGTACATACACTTGAACGGGGGTGTGTCTTGTCTTGAAAAGTAGCTTCAAGCAAAACCATCAGGTCGTGCAGGCAAATATCTGACCCAGTGCATACAGGCCAGTATGACACTCGGATGATGCTCTAAAACCCCTAAGAGTGTCATGGCTTTATGGCAGTTAAGAGGCTGCCAGCACTCGGTCCAACATGTGAAGAGAGTGGCAGTTCATTCCAACCTCCAGCACAGCTCTTCCCTGAAACCAATCCAAAAGATTTCTCTCTCAGCCTGAATGATGCCAGCACTGTCTTCACACCTTCTGAGCTCTGGGGAAGGTATAACAGTATTCATGTTTCATGCTATAATTACGCAGAGGGGGTGATAATGTCAGCACAAAACTTCGGACATAGTGACAACCGCTGAGGAGATGTTGCTGACAAAGCAGCGAAATATGTCCACCTAATTATACCTCCTAACATACCACAATGGTTTCCACATCTCTGTAGCAGCTCCCAAAGCCAAAGCCCCTGGTCTAAAAACCTATCAGTTCACCTGGCAGTTTAACCTTAGGTCAGCGGTTCTCAACCCATGGGTTGTGACCCCTTTGGGGGGTCGAACGACCCTTTCACAGGGGTCACCTAAGACCATCAGAAAACACATATATAATTACATATTGTTTTTGTGATTAATCACTATGCTTTATGTTCAATTTGTAACAATGAAAATACATCCTGCATATCAGATATTTACATTACGATTCATAACAGTAGCAAAATTACAGTTATGAAGTAGCAATGAAAATAATTTTATGGTTGGGGGTCACCACAACATGTGGAACTGTATTAAAGGGTTGCAGCATTAGGAAGGTTGAGAACCGCTGCCTTAGGTAGTAGAAATACATCAGTCCACAAGGCACTGTGCAGATCTTTCTCACTGACATAAAACGCACACAGGAAATGTGACACACACACACACACACATACACACACAAACACACACATTATTCCCCCACCAACATTCAGAATGAAGCTACTGGGGCAGCTCTTGTCTCTGCATTTTTTTCCCCAAGGGAATCTGGATATATATACCAGCGTTTTTCAGAATCTCATTTCATCACTAAAGTTTTACTATTTCACCGACTGGCTTATTTCACTTAACTTAATATTCCCCAGTTCCATCCATGCTGTTGCAAAAGGTAGGAGTTCCTTCTTTCTTTCTGCTGCATAGTACTCCATTGTGGAAATGTACCACAGTTTTTTGATCCACTTATCCACTGATGGGCACTTAGGCTGTTTCCAGCACTTAGCTATTGTAAACAGGGCTGCTATGAACATAGGGGTGCGTAGGTTCTTTTGAATTGGTGATTCGGGACTCTTAGGGTATATTCCCAGCAGTGAAACTGCTGGATCAAAAGGCAGTTCCATTTCTAGTTTTTTGAGGAAACTCTATACTGTTTCCCAAAGTGGCTACACAGTCTGCATTCCTACCAACAGTGCACTAGGGCTCCCTTTTCTCCACATTCTCACCAGCACTTGTTGTTTGTCGATTTGTTAATGATGGCCATTCTGACCCATGTGAGATATCTCATTGTGGTTTTTATTTGCATCTCACTGATGGCTAGTTATGCTGAGCATCTTTTCATATGTCTATGGGCCAACTGTATGTCCTCCGTGGAGAAGTGTCTGTTTAGGTCCTTTGCCCATTTTTTTTAATTGGATTGTCTGTCTTCCTGGTGTTGAGTCAGATGGGTTCTGTATATATTTCGGAGTTCAAACTCTTATCCAATGTATCATTGGCAAATATGTTTTGCCATACAGTGGGCTCCCTTTTCATTTTGGTGATGGTTTCTTTAGAAAGACAAATAGCAAATGATCTCACCTATAAGAGGAATCTAATGAACAAAATAAAATAATGAGCAAAACAGAACCAGAGGCATGGGAACAAGGAACAGACTGACAGTGACCAGAGGGGAGAGGGGAGCGGGGAGCAGGATAATGGTGGAAAGAAGGGGAAGGGACTAATTAAAAGAACATGGATGAATGATCCATGGGCATGTGGAGATTGACTGTGGAAGCAGGGGTGGGTTGGACAGAGGAGAACAAAGGGGGAAAAATTGGGACCACTGTAATAGAATAACAATAAAAAACATTTTTAAATAAAGATGTAAAAATGTTTTAATATTTTGTTTGTTTGTTTGTTTTCCAGTTTTATTGATATAGCTGTCATGCCACACTGTATAAGTTTAAGGTAAACAGCATAATGATGTGACTTACAACTACTGTGACATGATTACCACAATAAGTCTAATAGTTACTATTTCTTAAATAAAAAAGAAAATTCCTGAGAAAACAATGATGAAATAAGAATACAAACATTCACTTCTGACTATTAAAATATCTGCAAACATCTTTCCACCCATAATCCAAGAATCTTATCAATATTTCATAAGACCTTGGCCTGAAACTCTACTGTGAAATATAAAGAACACATTGAGTTTCTTCATCTTGACTTTCTCTCTATCACTGGATAAGGGGAGAGAATAGACACTTGCATAATTATATCCTTGTTTTCTGCCCCCTTGAGTGCCAGGTTCCTCTGTGTAAGTTTTCCACAATTTTATACCTCATAATTGCTAATCTTTAGTATTAGACATTAAATAATTTTTCCACAACTCTCAAAGTCATGGGTCAGTTTAGACAAGTGCAGAAAAATCAGGCCTGGCAGCATCATATACACTGCTGGCTGTGAAGCAATGAGTATAAGTTCAAAACTATGTATAAAACTTCACAGTATTAATAAATAAATAGGAAATGACGGAATTCAAATATGCCCATTCTGCCACCCTAATAAATTAATGGATCTAGACATTGATTTTCTATGGCTGTTAACATCACAAAAAGAGATACTAGCAGGCATGATGGGCCTCCTAATAGGAGTACGCATATCAGTTACAAAGTCTTCTTGCCAAAAAGTTGATTCTGAATTATATCTGGCTCTAGTGCTAACAAGAAAGTCACAGCAAATATAGGAGACAGAGGAACACAGTAAGTACCACCACCACTGGAATTCAGTCATTGGTAGACTGAGAAACTCAACAGCAGTGTTCTCCAAGTATGGTTCCAGGACTGGCCAGTGTGGGCCCACACACTATATATTTCGATCTATAATGAGAGAAGGAACCTGCAATGGAATAAATCACCTCACTGCTTCCTTCATGGAGAAAGTCTTGCTATGAAAAAAATATCAGCTGAGCTAAAGAGTGTGCTTAGTGACATACTGGATCTACATTCTGACACATGCTTCTCATCTCATTACAAACTGGTAATAAACAATTTATGGACTAGCATTTTAAGTAGCACTGCTCTGCAGGACATGAATGAATTTCTTTTTTTCCAGCTTTAGTGAGATATAATTGATATATAACATTGTATAAGTTTAAAGAATACAATGTGTTGATTTGGTACATTTATATATTGCAAAATGATTACCACCATAGCATTTGGTAACACCTCCACCCCTTCTCATAGTTACTATGTATTTCCTTTTTGTGGTAAGAACATTTCATTCAGATCTACTCTCTCAGCAATTATCAAGTATGTAACAGAGTATTATTAGCTATAGTCACTATGCTGTACATTGGATCCCCAGAATTTGTTTATCTTATAACCAGAAATTGATACCCTTTGACTGATATCTCCCCATTTCACCCACCCAGCAGCTCCTGGTATCCACCACTCCACTCTTTGTTTCTCTGAGTTTGTTAGGCTTTTCAGATTCCACATATAAGTGACATCATACATCATGAACACATTTCTTCAATAGATAAATTACAAGGTAAAAGTGACAAAGGAACAATCTACTTATTTAAAATTACTTAAGAACCATATCAACCAATTACAAAATATAAACTTTACTTGAATCCTGATTTGAATAAATTGTAAAAATAAATAAATAAAATTTATGATCTAATCAGGAAAACTTAAATCCTGTGTATTTGATGATTTTTTAAAATTAATGTTAATTTTAAATGTGATAATGGTATCACATTATGTTTCTTAAGGACTTCTTACCTTTTAGAAATATATATATTGAAAAACTAAATTATGCTTTAGGGATTTACTTAAAAATAATTTGGGTGGGGGGGAATGAATAAAATAAGATTGACCATTAATAGATAACTAGAGAAGCTGGAGCTTTATTGTATTATTCTCTCTAGTTTTATATATATATATATGTGTGTATATGTATATATACACACATATATATATATTTCCCCATATTAAAAAAAAAGTTAAAACAACTCTGAAACAGCATTGGGCCCAGTCCATCCTGATCACCATGACATCATTCGCTTAAAAAACCACTTTTATCTGTTATTTAACTCAACATTCTTAAGAGGGATGGGAATCTCCATTTAGAGATAATAATAGTCTGATCCCAACATGTGTACCATCTTAAACATCTTGGTTAGTGGCAAAAACTAACCAAAGTGTTTCTATAAATTTCAAGTATGTGGCCAAAATAAGATTACTGTTCATTAGACCAGCAACCCGAGAACAAACGACCTAACTCTACTTGCACAAATAAATAAGCAGGTCAGCCCAGAGAATGGGTTCCCTTACGCATTACAACTACTTTTTGACATGATTCATTTTCATAAGGATACTTTATCTTTCTTAATATTATAAGAAACATAAACCCATCAGTTAACAAAAAAGCAATAAATTTGAGGAGATTATTTTGTATCAGGTCCATAAAAGGGCTGAATTTTGGTTTTTCTATTCACAAATGAAAGAACTCTTCCAGTCATGGGAAATATGAAACGAAAGAGGGAAATAATTTAGCAAGAAATCCTGGTATGTTTTCTGATTCTTCAATCAAAGAGAATGTTTGTTAACCTATTTTTAAGGAAAGGCCCAGATGCAAATGAACAGATAAGTCAGTCCAAGGTCGAAGGAAACCCTGTTGTCTAGAATTCTGTCAAATGGTCAACAATATCTCTTAATATTAAGTCAGAATATCTTACAAAAAAAATTTTTTAATTGCTTGCTTATTCTTGTAAAATTCCTGAGAGGTTTTCAAAACTTTGAAAAGTTTTTCTTATTTGAGGTTTATTTCTTTCTTGAGAAGTTAGAAGAGCTTAGAAAGCAGCTGGCATTTGTTGTTTTGTTTTTATATTTTTGCTCTTTCATAAAGTTTAATGGTATTAGTGGTTGTCTGATTTATCCCAAGGGGATGAGAAGTATTAGGTAATTTGGACATTTTTAATGACAATTAGAAAAATAACCATTATCGGTTGAAATCATTCCTTATTTAAAGCACACTTATTTTATAGGTTGTGAATGAATATGAAGCAACCACAACTTCATAGAATTTATCACTTATCAGTAACCAGAGGCTGGTGTGTAAGGGTGCAGGGTTTAGGGACTCTGTCAAAGTTTTGTTTCAATTAAGATAATGTATGTTTTGTTCCACTTTCCCTATGTTCAATAGTTTGAGATTTCTTGAAAGTCAACTCTCATTAAAATCAAAACGGGAATCATTAAAAGAATATAAAAATATTTCCAACTTCTCAAGACAAAGAGGGCACAGAAGAAAAACAAGAAATAAGAATCCCTTTGTATTGAATGAACATCAAGTTGCTGCAAAGCATGAAGCCCAAGGAAGGGGATGCTCAGCTGGGAAGTGAAGGCCACGGCTCCTCTCAAGGGTGGCCCACCTGTGTCAGCCTGGCCCCAAATCATGCAAGTGAGGCCTGCCCACACAGCCCTCAGAAAGAACAATAGCAGGGTGATTTGAAGAAGTCCTGGGTCTATGAAAAAGAGAGCTTTCTTGGTTTGGGTGCAGGTATGTGGCTTACCCACCCAGCATTCCTTCCTCTTCTTTGCTGGCCAAACTCCTCTGTCCTAAGAGGAGTCTATTCCACATGGCTCAGGCCTGGCCAGGCCAAGTGCCTATTTCCTCGGCCACAGGAAGAGTGCCAGACTTCTTCTGGGGAGCGGATGTGTGGAAGCCAGGAAAGAGTGTATCTCTTTACCTCTGAGATCATGACCTGAAAGGTAGTGTGGCTTCTTATCTACTTGATCAAAACCAATGAAAGCACATTTCAAAAAATGGCCAATCACCTTACTGCAAAACAGTATTATCTTTCAAAGTGCTCTTGGCACTGCTGCCAAAGAGAATGGTTTGGGGACAGTCTTTCCATGTCCTAAAATACAAATTCTTTTCACAAAGGGTCTTGAAATCAAACATAGTGTCACTAAGGAAAGAGACAAGGCCTATTTACCACATCTGCCAATAAACAATGCAAGCTTCTTTGGGGGCATTGAAATGGCCATATTAATAAGGAATAGTACTTAGTAAGTTTATTTCCCAATGAAGACAATACAATTTGGGGGAAGGGGACATTTAAAAGGAAGAACCTTATGTGCACACTGCCTTTAGGTATCACCAGAGCTCCACAGACAAAGCTTCCATTAAATTTTTTTTTTTTTTAATTTTGAAATTCAAGTTTCTTTCCTTTATTTCCTTCCTTTATTCCAAGAAGAGAAAGTGGAGACTATGGTATCCAGATACTAATGATCATCTAACTTTTTGCTTTGGCCATAAAAATCCAACCTCTTTATATGACTCCATCTTTCATTTTCCTTATCTATATCAGAATTATTATCATCTTCATCACCATAGCTAAACACATCAGGCACTGTAGTAGGACTCGAAATGTATTATCTCATTAAACTTTAGAACAACACAGAAAGGTATTACAATCTTACTTTATAAGTGAGGAAACTGAAGCTCAGACAAGTTAAGCCACTTGTCTGAGGTTCCTTCCTAATAGACCCCAGGCATGTCTACATCCACACTTCCAAGCCTTCCTGAAAACATGGCCAGTGGTTATTAGTGTTCATTGAAAATGACTCCTCAGTCCTTTAAAATACAGTCAGTCCCACAAGCAACACCACTCTACCCAGCTACCCACAACCAGGCTCAAATAGGAAACAGTGCGAGGTAATTATAACATATACCCCAGCCACTAGCTCTGGGTTTTTATGGCTGAACTGCCAAATCACTCCTCGCCAACTCTTCAGGAAATGTTCAGACACTTTCTCAGATTCCAGCTAAAACATCAACTATGTGGCCCTGGAGAGTACAGAGCTCACGGGGTGGTAATGGGATATACAATTTGCAAACCTGAGGTCAGCAGCCTAAACTCTGGGGTGTGAAGCAGCAGCAGTCCATGAAAGATTAAAAACCTTTTGTCCACTTGAAGGTTGCATATCAAGTCCTTCCTTGCAGAGCACTTGTTCACATCATCTCGGACATTAACCCCATCAGGAACGGGACAGAAAGATACTACCATAGTTCTGTCTTGAATCATTGAAAAGAAGATAGTATCAACAGACTTGAGACAGGGTTTTCATTCTGAAAATTAAGCATTAGGTCCAATTCAAACACAGCTAAGGCTCCACAGTTGTCACTTACATTAGGCAGATATTCTGCAAAATTATTGGGATAAATGATACAGAAGAAAAGATAAGAATGTGAAGGTTTTTTTAATTCATTGCCATGCTCATTACATGGAATCTAAATGTGCAAATTAGTAGTTTGGATAACTGAGTCAGCAAGTTATGACAATTGCCATGGCCCTTCCCAGAACATTTGATATTCTAATTGCTCATGAGAAGTGAGACTGTGGGATGGAAGTGGGGGGCAATTACCCTTCAGACTCCCAGAGAAGACTCCCACAGCTTCTTCTCCCACCACCCCCCCACTACTACACAGGTAACTACCTTCTTTTAAAGGCCCCATGCCATTCAACCCCACCTAATCCGGAGACTTCCACTGATTGCCAGGTAGCACCGAGGAGCTAAAATTCTGATGTCCGGCCTCCCACCAAGGTCGATCACTGAGAAACTGACCACACTACTTAAGGCCAAATAAGTGAGAACAAGAAAATGCCCACGCTCACAGGACACAGGTTAGTCATTGACAGCCCAGGTGAGGACTTGCACATACCAGTCACCCTCTCCAGGGTATGAACCTGAAGAGAAGGCATAATCTCCTACGCAATAACACATGTCGACTTAAATCAGCTCTTGCCACCATGTGACTCAGTTTCCACCCCTTTCTACTTCATAGAGAAAAAAATAAGTAACTTGAGCACTTTTTAATGAACTCTCTCTGGGCCTTGGTCTCAGCATATATAATTTGCTAATGTCTGTCCCACTATCACTCTAACTTGTAAGATTTTTATGAAGATGGATGGCCTGACTATAGGGAAAGATCTGAGTCATGTTTCATACGCAAAAAATAAAATTAAAAACAACAAAAGTTTTTAAAAGTTATTCATCAAAGGCACCTATTAAGGTCTGATTACACATCATAAATTAACATCAAAGGAGTAGGGGAAATGGCAGACAATAAGCCATTATTCATGAGAAGAAAGGGGATGCACCAAATTTTACATAGTAATATATATGTAGGCACATAATAAATGATGGATGGACATGATTTTTTCACTAACTTCCTCTAAACTTTTTTTTATAGGAGTCCTTTCTGTCATTCAGGTGTCTATCTTTCTTTCATGCCCTGACTCTCCTTCGAAAGCCCTTGGTCCCCTGGAGGGTCTGGTTAAGGCCACAGGTCACCTGGTACCAAGGCTGCCAGGAGAGAGGGAGCTGTCATTAGTATCTGTCAGCACCCAGTACCTGCTCTGTCCAACCCAGGTCACTGGTAGAATGGACTCCTCACTCCAGAGCTTTCTCCCAATTCCCTTCAGCTGCCTCCCTCAATCCTTCTCCTTCACTCCCCTAACAAAAAACCTTACCCCTGTTTTTCTTTTTAAACACCCTGAGCCCCCAGTTGAAAATTTAACGTTTTACTTAGAATTTAATGTTTTACCCTTATATGATATTCCTATTATCTCTATTTTACTTGAAGCTCAGCTTATGAAGTTACAAAAAATAAAGAAAAGATGAGAGGAGATGATGGTGATTATGATGATGAAGAGTAAAAAGGAAAAGATACTGATTATGAAATGAAGGAAGAGAGAGGAAGGGAGAAGAGAAATACAAAACAAAAATCTGTCTCTAGAATACATTCTCTTTATGAATAGAGATATCACAACAAGCTAGTTCAAAACCATGAACTTAAGAACTCAACAGCACACATAATGTGTCCATAGGGCAGACATAAACCCTGTCTCCCAGCACCAGCATCATAAAATGGTTGTACTATATTTGGACTTAGATGTGTTTGGATACTTACATTTGAATGTAAGTATGACTGATGGTCTAGGAATTCACAACCCTTCAAAATTCTGAACCAAATAACTTGTCTAATGGAGCAGTTCTCCCACTCTGAGCCTGCCCAATGTCTGGAATACATCTTCAGTTGGGAATGGTGAGACAGGGAATTGTCCCCTCTCCTTTCCACTCTGAGGGCGCTGAATAAATATACTCAGTGATAGCTTCAACAAAAAAGCCACTTGAGAAAATGGTCAAGTCACAAGGACTTAACACTAGAATTTGACAGTATTGGATCTACAATAAAAAGTTGACTGTATTCCTAATCCAGTTTTATTCTATTAACAATGCAAGCTACTCCATTTATGACAAAAACAATAAGAGTTCTGCTCATTCCAGCACTAATTCTATTGGCAATTGTACATTCTTTAATTTGTTAATTATAACCCCTGATTCTAAAAACTAAAATAAAATAACTTTTTAGGTAAATTATACAACACATATGTAAAAATTAGGCTATTAACAGAACTTGAAAGTAAAATCCCATATAGAAGAAAGACAAAACAAATGAAATGCCTAAAATAGTAAGTTAAAATGACTGTGCATTAACTCTGTTCCTGAGTTTCTTAGAAGCTAAAAGAAAGGAGGGGAAGTTAGGAGTTTTGTAATTCTTATATTTAAATGAAACAAAATTGGCCAGTTTATTAAAATTATAATATTATTCCTAGGGTTTGTGAATTCTTTAAATGTGGAACTGTGGACTAACTAAGAACAGTGCCCTTAATATTCATTTAACAGAACATGGATACACGTTGTTCATTTTTCATTAAGAGGTCAAAGTAGCAAAATACCATGAAACATCTTCAGTGGGAAACTAAGCCAATAAAGTTAGAATTTAAACTGAAAACATCTGATTATCCTTCTCAAAAACACATTCCTTCACTTTGATAGCTAGTCTCCAAAGATGTCCCCCCAAATTCCTCCCCTTCCTGCAAACACATGCTGCTCCTCACATCAAGGAGGGTTTTTTGTCCATGCCCTTGTACTTGGGCAAGGCCTACGGCTTGTATGCAATCCCAGGCTGTTTGAAGAGAGTCAGGTAGCTTCCGTTTTCATGCCCCTGGGGATCCTGAGCAGCCATGTAAAAAGTCAAGGCCACATGGAGATGGGGACAATCTGAGACTAGGTGAAGGAGAACTGAGGGATGTGGCCAACAATATGAATACATGAGCCCATTGAGCCCTTCCAGCCAGCTTGCAGCCATTCAAGTCAGCTCTGCAGTCAGTACATGAGGTTAAAGCATGTGGCTCTTGTTCAAGATCCAACCCCAACAGACACTTGCCCAGAGCAAGGCCTGGTCACTGCACCTGTGGCTCAGTTTCCCCATTTGAAAAAGCACACTGCATGGCTCCATCCCCAGGGGCAGGCGCAGGCAGGCGATCACATAGGAGAGAGCTTTAAAGCCTGGAAGTCCCCCAACAGAGCCAGATAAGTGACTCTTTGCTTCCTTTATTCCCCTCCTCTATCTGTCCATTTAGTTAAACCACACCAAAGTAAACATGACTGTAGGCGCCAGTCCACAGTCACAGAACCGGAAACACGTGAAGAAGTCCTCTTGTTCATTCCAGCCCCAATGACACTGTAGGGAGCAGACACCAGGTTCCCCACTGCGCTGTGTCCAAATTCCTGGCCTACATATTCATAAGAAATAATAAAATCATTGTTCTTTTAAGCCACTTAGTTTGGAGTTATTTGTTAAACAGCAATAAGATAACCAAAACACTCACACATGAAAATAACTTGTTTCCCTGTAGTAGAGACACTAGGAATGATCTTGTTTCTCATGAATGGTGCTATAATATTTTTATGTGTAAAAACTGTTCATAATATACAGAGGTGGGAGCATCCTCGGTGCCTCATCCCTTTGCCTTTCACAACCTAGTGGCTGAGTCCTGCCCGTGTTACTGCTGGAACGCCACTTGGTCCTCTCCTCCCAGCTCCACTGCCACTGCTCCGGCCATCGTCCACACTCACACTGACTCCTGTATTAGCCTCCCAAACCTCTCTGCCTCTGGTCTCTCTACTCCCTAAACCTTTCACTCCCCTGCCAGGGTGGCAAAGATCTGATGGTACTCCCATCTTACAACCCTTTAATGACTCACCATCATCACCTTCCACAACAATCAGGTAGCGATGCTATGTGTCCGCTAGGCCCTCTCCCACCCTGACAATGTCCCTATCTACAGACAGGCTCACAAGATCGCGCACACTGCACAGCTCCAGGGACACTGCTCCCACGGGCTCCATGCGGTGTGGGGTCCCCGAGCGCCATGCAGTGTAAACCCGGCCCTGCTGCACTCCATGCCCGCAATCGCAAACACTTCATATTCTCTTCACTTCACACTTTTTTCACTCAAATTTTTCATTTCTCTCATAGATTTCCTCCAAGTTCTAATTTATATAATTTCCTTATCTAGTCAAGCAGTCCATCAAATATTTGAACACCTACCATGTCCCCAGCTCCTAGGTACCCCTAGTAACAAATAAAACAAACGAGAACCCTGCCTTCAAGAAGTCGTCAGTCCTAATAAACAGTCACTAATTTGTCACAGAGATCAGAGGTGGGCAAACTTCTGCTGCTGCCAGGCCCTACAGTCTTGGTCTCCACTCTTCCACTCTATCCCTGTAGTGTGAAAGTACACACAGAAAATAGGTAAACAAATTGGTATGACTTGACCTCAATAAAATTTTCTTTACAAAAACAGGAAGCTCGGTCCACAGTGTGCTGACCCCTGGTAGGCTTTCTCTGTGAAGTCTTTTCAGATTAATCCCACTTCACAATGATGATTCCTTTGCCATGTGACTGCATCTGTCTTCAATAAATGTTGAGTCTTTCCCCATAGCGATGGTAGGAGAAGATGTTGGGGAAATGAGAGTATCAAGAGTGTGGAAAGAAGAATAAACTTACCAGGTATAAGATTTATTATGATGGAGAAGCAGTACAATTCATTGGTTAAGAGCACACACTACGAAGCCAGATTTCCCAGTTCTACCTCCTCCTAGTCTATATCTCTGGAGTAATTACTAAAACTCTGTATTCTTCCATTTCTTCTTCTGTTAAATGGGCAAGTAGGTATAATCTCTCTCATAAAGAAGGTATGCGTTAAATGAATTAATTAATATATATAAAGTGCAATACATAGTGAGCGATATAGCAGAGCTAGCTATTCTTTACCATTATTGCCGTGATTTAATGTAAAAACTATATACTACAGGCAACCAAAGTAAAAAATGAAACTGAAAAAGTTAAATCACTCATCATATTGTGTCTTAAGGACTTAAGACACATACCAGCCTCACCTGGAAAGAGAAATATCTCTTGCAGCTCTATTCTGAGAAAATTTTTTCATGTGGCACAGCAGAGCAAGAGATTCTAAATGACATTGATGAGAAACACCAGAAGCTGGGATGATGCAGGAGAGAGCCTGTGACGGTCACCTTCCTCCCTCAATGAGAGTCAAGGTTGGTGCTAAAATACAGGATATGTGCCATCCAAAGACCCCCCCAGTCCTGACATTCTTTAATTCCTTCTGTTTATGTCTTTGCAAAAAGGTTAAAGAAATTTTCTTGTTTTATAAAATATTAGCATGTTAACAACTATGCCTGGGGTTTATGAACGAAAGGATATTAGGAATTTTACAATGTCTCAGTCCCACATTTTTGTCCAGTGGAATGAAAAGCCAAAACCATAACTAAAATTAAAGAAGAAATACAATTTAATGTTAAGAATTTGTATTTAAAACTTAACCTTTGTGTGCCTCAGCTCTTAAAACTATACAAGGAAGCTAATAGAAGGACCCATTTAATAGAGATGTTTTGGGCATCAAATGAGGTATCATATGTATTAATAAAACACTGAAAGCAGTGCTGGTACCTAAATGTCATCTAAATGTTACTTGTGACTACAACAATTGCATTATTATTTGTTTTTACTTAATTCTAGACCCCATGCCCTCTACTACCTTTCTGTTGACTCTTGGTTCCTGTAATGCACCTGATTCTGCTAGCAAATATTAAGCCCCTGTAGGCCATGGGCTGTATATCTCTGGCATTCCACACAGCTAAATTCAGGATGGCATTCAATTAAGGCTTCCTGAATGAATGAACTCTTTGAAATCCCCTCAAACAAGTTAATGTTAAAATGCTTGTGATAGGTTTCTTGCCTTTGATGATTTTATAATCTAATGGGAAAATCAAGCCTGACACTCTTGAAACATTAAGCTCTCATATGCCTGCCATATAGCTCAGGCCTGATACATTATTGATTTCAGCTTTCTCCAAAGGAAAAAAAAATCATGGAAAAAAGTTCTGAGTTGCTTGAATGGGTCCATTTATTGGGTTAGTTTCTAGAAACAGAGAAATTGTTAGTAGAGCTTATTTCTAGTTCAAGAAAACATATTTAAAATCTTATTTTCACATTGAAAATTAAGGCTAACATTCCCAAATTAGTTACATTGGCTTTTTGGTTGATTGTAGGAAAAAGCAAATGAACTAGTGTGTGAATAGCCTAATAATCTGTTCAGTGTTTTGCTTGCTTAGAGTCATTGGCATAATACTATAATCTTTTTAAGTATCTGCTACACAAGACAAGAAAGAAGCATTTCACTATTCTTTAAAATTCCAAATAAGCTTGGAAAGATATCCGTACTTCCATTTCTACCACCCTGACCTCATCTCACCGGAGGTGGATGCATGTTTTAATTAATTTGTAATACCAACAACTTATGCATTTTTGTAAACAACCTCTATGTCTTAAATGTTATGAAATAGGTCACATAAACAAATATTTTGTCTCCATCTTCTTGTTTAAAATGTGGAATTGCTGAAGCCCTCTACTTAAGAATATCTTTTTCAATGGCATCTCAATATTTTAACTTAATCTTTTCAATAAATGCAAGGACCAACCATACCACTGCAGGAGTCTTTTACCCACATTTAATTATTAGCCCATCTGACTTCAGATGAAGTCTTAAAGTCCTCTTTGTAAAGTAAAATGGGCTTTATAAAGTCTACAGAACTTTTTCTGTGTTCCCTGCTAACGTTCTTTATTTTAATAACAGACTTCTGTGTAATTAATCCCTAGGAGTTTGCCGTCACATAATCTACCCTGTGTATGAACTGTTCCATGTGTATTTTTCTGGGAACAAGACCTCTGGAAAAAATAAACAAATAAACAAGGACCAAAAGGAATCACGCACAAGGGGACAGATTGTGTGAACTACAACCAGTCTCATACACTTATAAACCAGGCAACAAGGACAGAACTTCTCAATCCACCTTATCAGAGATTTGGGGAAATGGGGTTTTACTAAATATATTTTCCCTTTGACAGGAAACTATAGTATTTCCTTATTTGGGAGCTAAAGCAATAAGGCAATCATAAATAAATGGTCATAACTACTGCTATTCAAGTACAGTTGTATGTTTTTTAATTGGATTGTCTTCCACAGTCTTTGCCTAATCACACAAGTTAAGAATTTGGTTGAAAAAGCTTCAGATGGACTGAACTTTGAACAATAAAGCTAAAATTTTATTATTTCTCATAAAGTCATTTCACACATGCAAAGCAACACCCAAGCAAAGGAAAACTACTATATATTTATTATTTAAAAACATTTTTGAAACTTACAAAATTCTCATTTCAAAATTGAGAAAAATGTCATTTTTGCAGAGTGAATGCAGACCACACTCATTCCTTTAAAAAAATTTCTTTGAAAACAGGAATTGGCGATTTACTCTAAGAAAAAAAAGCAAAAACTGGGAAGAAACTTGAGGATGCTTAAATTTCCACTGTGGAACAACTTCTGCTGCCCAGTGGGAAGGAGAAAAAAAAAAAAAAAAAAAAAACACCTGCAACAGGATGGGAGGGGAGAAGACAAGCAAGGACTATATACCCAGACAGGGGAAACCTAGGCAGGTCCCTAGTGTGTGAAGTAAGGCAGCTGACAGGACAGGAATACATCTACCAGGACAAACACCAAGGCAAATTCTGTAGTCACCTGTCACATCACAGAAAGACAAGAAGGCAGTATTTGTAGGAAAGACTAGACCAGTGCACAGCAGACACTGATGAGCGTAAAGTACCTTTTAACTAGAGGAAATATTAGTGAGGTGCTGAAAGTTGCTGCCACCACCTGGGCATCAGGCAGACCTAGGGGTTACAAATCACTTTCACTTCATAAATGGTGCATTGCCATTAAAATGGTAAACAGGTTCTACTGTAGTCAAAGAGGTTAGTTTTAAAGCTGGTAATATTTTAACTAGCAAAAATAGAAATTTTAAGCAATAGCTGGAAAAAATGTAACACACAACTGCTTTCCCTGATGATTTATGCAGCAGGGCATGGTTCAAAGACTTATTCATGGGAGACTGTAATAGCAATATGAAGAGAAAATACATTTTAAATAAATGCTACTCAAATTTAACATCAGAATTGGTAATTGTTTAAAATGAATTGGAAAACTTTTGACCCAGTAATTCTATTTTTATTAATTTATACTGCATATCAATTTGCACATGTACACACACAGGTATGTAGAAGAATGTTGGTAATTTCAAAAAATTAATATGATCTAAAAAACCATCATTGGGGAACCATTTCAGCCACATTATAGAATTCTATATGCCAAGAGACTGTATGATGTAGATCCATATGATTTAATGGATGGATGCACTAAAGATTTATAAAAGCGAGCAAGGTTCAAAACAGTATGTACAGTACATTCCATGTACTAAAAAGGGTACACACATATATGCGTATGTATATATACACATATATTTATGTGTATATGTATTTTTATATGTATACATATATGCCCATAATATTTTAATGCACAAGAAAATAGTCTCTGAGTGGAGGTAGAGAAATACTTTTAATTGCATATCTTTTTAAATTATCATTTTTACCTATCTATATAAAACCTTGTAGATAACATGAGAATGATAAAAATACCCTTATATTATAAAGGTTCATTATATTAACATATACTATAAGGGTTCATTTTAATTATTTTAAAAACATTTATATATGTAAAACCTTAAGAATAACATGAGAATTAGGAATAGTCATCATTGCTGTTTTATTTAATATCATGTTTTTAGGAAGCCTTTATAAGTAGTTTGCAGTAGAGTAACATCTGTTTTAGTGACCAAATAATGTGAGGAATAGAGAGGGTTATCTCCCTACAGTCATAAAAAATGTAAAACCCAACAGAAGTAAGTGCTGGTGTGAGGGAAAGTGTAGACATTATGTTAAGCAGCAAAGCTTAGTTTCTGTTTCCACATTGAGCCTGTGCCTCCCAAGGAAACACACTGGTTGGTGATAGCACATAGAGATGAGACAAATGTCTGGCCAGGCTCCATGCCTCCCTGCACACTGTCACCACAGAACTAAACCCCCACCTCCTCCCTCTCTATAGAAACAACGGCAGCAAGCTTAGATATTAAGATAATATTATATATAGCAGAAATATTTTTTGAAGGGAAAATGCTGGCCTAAAAGAGGTCCCTTTGAGAACATATGAAAATCAGAGCTTCCAGTCAGACTATTGAACTTGCAATGGGCCTCACACACAGAGTAATAAATGTCTGCTGCCTGATCAGGGTCAGGCTTAACATGATAAGCAAATTTTCTTTTCAACATTGTTGGAATCCTGGGTTTACTTTCTACAAAGACCAAGGTGGAACTAAATTAACCAAAACTATTTTCTAGGGTCAGAAAGTCATACATATTTGACCACAGCCTAAGAGATGGATCTCACAATCACCCTGTCCCCAGTCTAGACCAGGACTCAAAAACTGATCTGTCAGTTCAGTGCACTTTTAATTCCCTACCTGGGCTATACAAACACAAGTTTTACTACATATATAATTAAAACAGCTTATAAAAAAAAGAATAAGTGAAATGTTCAGCCACATATCCAAGCAAACATCATTTGGTCACTCAAAGCCCTATAATCAAGTTACAGAACTACTCAAAAAAAAAAAAAAAAAGAGAGAGAGAGAGAGAGAGAGCACCAATGAGAATCATAAGAACTTAATAGAAAACCTCTGCGTATTTCCTGTCTGGGTTCATTTAACGGGCTCCTCCAAGGAGATAAAATGGGTCATTTACAGTCCATCCTGCTGCTTCTATGGAGGCTTGAAATTAATCTCAGAAAGAGATTTCTTTTTCAAGCTGAACAATTTTAAAAGAAGTATATTCCCACCCTTCTGACAATCCTATACAGCCCATGTGCCTCATTTGAATATTTCCTGCTGAAACATTTTCTGTAGCAGGGGCATAAGAAGCAAGCTGGTGAAATGCTCAATTGCATGTACATCGCAAACATACACACACACACCAGGTTTAAAACACCCTTTTAACAGTGGGTCACAGCAGCGTTACTGCCCCAGTGAAATGAAGAGCTCCTTACAACTCAAAAACAAGTTCTCACAAACTCTTGCCCTGCTGTGCTTCCAGTGTAGATATCTGAAGAGCAGTACCACTCAGAGAACTCAGTCCCTAATTTTAATAAGTATAACTTAAGAGGCCTGCCAACTATTAACTGTGTGTCTTCTTTGACAGTCTGTCATTGGAATCCCTTCCTTTCCTTGCTCCCTTACAAATGGACCATCTGCAAAGATGCCCACAAGAAAAATACCTTCCCCTAAACCCAACTGGAATTGGTATGAAGGGAAAGGAATGGACTTTTCCTCTTCTCTCAGTCGCAGCTCCTCCCCTTCTTCCTCAAAGAACCCTTCTGGCCTCCCAAAATCTACCTCGACAATGGCCCAAGATTCCTTTTAACCATGACCTCGCCTCTGAGGCAGAAATCCTTCAAAAGTGGTTTATCCTCGAATGCGCTGAGGATTGGGTAACCCTTGCACTTCTAAGGTGCCCCCAGCAGGTCTTGTCAAGGATCCTTCTACCATCCGAGTCGACCTGGTCAGTTTCTCTGGAGAACAGGGAGGGGAGGAGACCCACACCAAAGGAGCCGACCCATTCCATTACCCTTTAAGCGCGTCGTGTCCTCCACCGCCTCTTCTCTTAGCCCGGCTGGCTCTGGTATCCTTCACGTTCCCAGACTCCAAATTGGTATCCGCCCCATGGCTCGTGTAGGACGCTAAGAGTACGGTAAATCCTAGGGCGACCTCCAGCAGCCCCCCTCGCCGCATGTTGTCGAGCGGCCGCCGGTTCCCGCTGCCTCTCGCCGCGCCCCGGGGTGCTCCGCGGCCGCCGCTGCGCCCTTAAGCGCGCCGCGCCACCGGGGTCCCGCTCTCCCGTTGCCGGTCTCCCGGGCCGGGCTCCTCCCGCCTTCTCCAGGCGCTGCTCCCACTTCAGGCGGCCCGTGCCAGCTGCAACAGACAAATCGCCCAGGCGGGGAGACATTCAGTGCATGGAGATGCTGAAGCTTCGTGGTCCCCATTCCCGAGCCCAGCCTGCGCGTGCCGCCTGCGCGTGGCGCATTTATTTTGGGTAGGTGAAGACCGTTTGGTCCACAGCTGGCTGAAAAGCCCAGGCCCCCGGCGGCAGTGGATCCAATCAGCCCCACGCACCCCCCCTCCCCCCGCAACCCGGGGCGCCGCCTGAAAAGCGCGCCGCGAAGTACACATGTCCCGAGAGGTCTAAGACCCGGAGCGAGTTCGCTGGGTTTATTTTTAATGGCACAAATTGCGCGCAACGCGCGCTCTGAACGTCCTAAGCTCCCTAGCCTGTCCCCTTCGCCAACCGCTGGGCTGGAGCCCGCCGTGCCGTCCCCGGCCGGCTACGGGCACGGCCACCGCCCCCCAAGCCTCTGACGCGGAGCCCGGCACCGGGAGACCCGGGCCAGGAAGCTGTCAGGCAGGGGAGGGCCAGCGCCAGCTGCGGACGTTCCAGGACAGCCCCTCACCCCCGTCCCTGTCCTCAGCGCGGCGCAAACGCAAAAGCCTCCGTGGCTGGAGCTCTAGCCCCGGTGGCCCCCGACCCCTGCCGGGACCTTGGCTGAACCCACTGGCAAAACGGCGGCTCCGACTCCCGAGGCGGCGGCGGCTGTCCCTCGGTCCTGGCCACGGCCGCCGCTGCCCCGCTCTGCCCGCTGCTGTCCCAGCTGTGGCCGCCTGTCCGCCTGCGGCACCCACAGTTTCTGCCGCGGCTCCCGCGCCCCCTCCTTTCCCCACCTCTTCAAGTATCGTCTGCGCAGCGGTTTCTCGCGAGAGAAATACTTTTTTTAAAAAAAGAAAGAAAAAGAAAATGACACCCCCTCCTACATCCCCCTCATCACCACCCCACCCCTCGGCCCCATCCATCCTGCCTTTCCACTCCCCTTTGCCAGCCGCCGCCTCGGCGCAGGGGCCTCCCTCGCTCACAGTGGGAGGAGGCAGAGGTGGTCCGGTCCTGCCCGGCCTGGGATTGTTCGTTTTGGGGTGAGGAGTTGAAGGAATGGGAAGAAGTGGAGCAGCGGTTTAGCCCGCTCTGTGGCTGGGAGGTCAAGACCCAAGATTAGCTTTGCCCATGATCCGGGAAGCCTGGCCCGTCCAGAAAGCTGTGCCACCTGCACCAAGAACGCGCGCTGGAGACGGCGGCTCAGGAGGCCCGGGCGGCCACGGCGCGAGAGGAGACCTGTCGCTGGCCGCGCCTCCTCACTGCGCCTCTCCCACTGGGCACCAAGGGGAGGCCGGAGGCCTGGAGCCTGGGGCCGGGAGCGTCTTGGGCCGCGGCAAGGGCTGGTGTGTGTGTGGGGTGGGGGAGTGTGGGGTCGGGGGTTCGGGGGACTCAGCCATTGCCACTTGTCGCCCGGGCGTCGAGAGTCTGCCCGAGGCGCAGCTCTTCCTTGAGGCACGGTACAAGCCACCCAAACTGGATCTGGGATACTCCAACAGACTGAGTGTGATTCCGACCCAGAGGCCTGTTAATGTTGGAACCTGGGACTTGGAGTAGGGGCAGTGAAGGGATGGTCCTCTTGCAAGCTCAAAGCTCAAACTGGGTTTCTCCTGGATCACCCTATTTCAATACACACACACACACTGGCTGCCCCTCCAGCACAGCAAAGCACAGTGACTTTGGAAAATATAGTACTGATGGCATCTTTATATGGATAAGGCCCAGTGTTGTCTGCACCCTGTAACAGTTTAGGAGGGCAGGAAATTGCACCCTGGCCTTGGCCGCTGGAACTGGAGACCCCCAGAAAATCCCCGTGTATCAGCCACCAGTTGTCAAGCCAGAAATCACAGCTCAAACAAACAGGAATCTTTTGGAAAGGGGTTTTCCTTATTTGCAATTGTTTGTGCCCAGAAAATAGGGTATAGGCACCTGGGCAAGTTATTTAATGTCTTTCCAGTTGCAACACGGGAATGATAATGTTGACCACAAGGATTGTAATGGTGATGATGAGCCTGCTGAACTGTTATCACACATGAAGATGAAGAAGAAAACAATTAAATTGTCAAAACTATGAGCCCATTTAAAATCATAGTCCGATAAGCACTTGTATGTGGGGTCTAATGTAAGGTTAAAAATGCTCTTAGCAGAGTTATGAATTAGAGCCTTGATCACACACCCTTGTTTGAGTCAAGGCAATCATTCATTCAAGAAGTTATTTACTGAGCACCAACTATGTTCCAGTTTGTGCATGGTTGAAACGGGCACCTTGGTGAGCAAGGCAGAAATGTTTCTCTCCAGTCTACAGGGAAAGCCAGGCTTAAAAAATAAATAATAATTGCTATTATTAGAGGGAGAAGTACTAGGTGCTTGCTTAGAGGATATATAGAAGAGAAACTTGACCTAGGTTGGGCCTATCAAGGAAGGCTTCCATGAGGAACTGATGTTTAATTTAATTCCAAACACATGACTATACTTTACTTAGGGTAGTGATTCTCAACCCTGGCTATACAGTAGAATGACCTAGGAGCTTTAAGAAAAAACTGACACCAGGACCCAACCCCTGGAGGTTCTTATTTAAACACTAGTCTGGAGTGAAACCTTTGCTGGGACATTTTTTAAAAGCTCCCTGGGCAGGGAGAGGTATGGGAGTTATTCGGATTGGGAAAGAGTCTGAGCAGAAGGACCATGGCTCAGGAGAAGCAGGCCTGCTGGAGGTGCAGGAAGGTTTTGTCCTGCCCATCAGTTTTCTGGACTGTTCTCCACCCTCAGGGGAAATCTGGAAACTCTGCCTGCTTTCCCTACTCTCCAATAACATGTGAGACACTCTGCACTCTCTTAGACTCCTCCCTTCAGTGACATGCTGGACAGCAGCAACTGAACACAGAGCTTTTCTAAGGCTTTTGCCCACAAAGCAAAGAGCAGACTCTGGTGCCCTGCAAGTCCCCCGTTCTGGCATTTCTGGACATTTCTCTTACTCCTAACTCAACCCTAAACTACCTTCCAAGATTTCACCTCTAAGGAAAAGATTTAGATTAAATGTTGCTTCTGCCCTTTGCCTCTTTTTTCTGGTCTTTTCTCCCTCTAGTAGAGGAAAGAATTATCTGCATCCTCTTCATATGGTGTGGGAGCTCTAGCCCATAGCCTCCCTTCTTTGGGCAATAAGTCTCATGACTTCCACTGTTAATCATAATGATAAAGGATCTTCAGGGGAAGGAGACAAAAACCTGATTATTGAAAGGGAAAAGCAGTTTTAAATATATAAGAAATATTCCCATTATCTAGGCAATCAACATATATTAGAGTCCTACCAGTAACAAAGTTGAAAGAAAATCTATGTCTTTGCAATAAGATTGTCTTGATGCCAGATGATTCAGAAGCCACCTCTCTTATACTTATCATAGTTTATAGCATTGTATGCAAAATGAGTTCATAGGCTAGAATGACATTATCCCTTCTCTTCATTTCAAAGAACTCTATTCTAAGAGCATCTGCTCAAATTCCTCCTTGTTCATGAGTTTTTGTTCATGAGGTCTCTCTCTTGTTCAAACCTAATTGCTCTTATTAACTGAATTATTCATTGAATAAGTTATTAATTATAGAATGCCTACTATATTCTTTCTATAGTAATTGTACTTGTTCTCCCCAAGTCGGATTAGGGATCCTTAAGGGCAAGGTTGCTTCCTTATTCAAGAGAACTTATACAGTGTCCTAAAAACTGTTACAAAAGATAACTAGTTAATTGGTTGTTTTTTGAGCAACTGGAATTTTCTGCCATTATAGCTTCAAGACCACTCTCATCACTTGATATCTCCTAAATAGATATCTGTGTCAACAAGGGTTCTGTCGACAAGCAAGAAAACTAACTCTGGATAATTTAAGTTAAAAACTGCTTAAAGCATTATCAGGTCATAAGATGGCTCATTGAACCTGACTTTGTGACAAAATGGAGAGTAGCTCAGTTCTAAGGAGAAGCAGCAGAAACAAATGGAGAATTTCTTCAGTGTGACACTATTTGAGTGAATCAATTCCAACCATTTTGGTCCTTATGCCACCTTATCAGGGCTCAGATTCAAAGACGAGGGTCCAACTGGCCTTGCTAGCCTAAGGAACCTGCCCACAGTTCTGGCCAGGGGGTGACTGAGAATCTCTTGTTGGATGGTCCCAACAAGAATGAATGCTATGGGAATGGGGTTATTCCATAAAGGATGACCAAAACACTATTACCAAAAATTGGGGAATAGATGCTTGTCAGACACACACACACACACACACACACACACACACACATCCAGATGTCCACTACAGCATCTCAAGAACTTTTGAGGATGTTTAGTTTACTGAGATAAAGCATTTCTAAGGGCATAAGAAGTATACTCTAAAATCAGATCCTAGGTTTTTCATTGCAAGCTAAAATAGTACTTCATGAAATGAGTTAACTAGACTGTCATGCAGCCCCAGTTCCTTCCATTGATGGTGACAAATAGGTCATTCATGATCCAATCATCAAAAACTAGCTTTTGACTCTTAGTGAGTATTGTAGAATTTTGCAGTTATAAAAACAGAATGAACAGAATGCATGTATAACAGCTATCAGAAACCATACCTACTTATAGTGGAAAAGCAGTGCTTTCACACACATAGTCCATTCAATCCTCACCACAATCCTATCAAAAGATTGAAAAATACAGCCACAATATTTTCTAATATCTTCCATCAAGAAGTGGGTATTTCCTAGCCTTTTGGATCTGAGCTGGCTGTGCGACTTCTTCTGACCAATAAAACATGGAGGAAGTGACATTGCATGACTAGCAAGGCTAGGCATTAAGAGACCTTTCAGCTTCCTCCTTCACCCTCTTACATTTTGCTCTGAAATGGTCATGCCTTGAAGAAGTCCAGGATAAAAAACCATGTCTTGTTTAAGTAAAGACCCTTGCTAAGCCACCAGCTAAATGCAGCCACGTGTGTGAGTCCAGCAGAGCAGCAGAAGCATTCTGAGTAAACTCACAGAATAAATATATCACTGTAATTTTAAGCCACTTAATTATTAGTGTTCTGTTATCTAGGAATAGATAACTAATACAAACTTATGAAGGAAAACAGTTCTGCCTCAATATTATAAATGAATAAACTCACATTCAGAAAAGTTGAGAAATTTGTTCAACTCCAAAAAACTAGTACTAGAGAGGCAGGGCTGGATTCAAAGCCATGCCTTTGACACAAGTCAAGGGTGCCTTTTATTTCATCACAGCTACCTCATCCATCTGCCACAAAAATTTCAGTTCAGGATCGAGGATTGATGTAGACTGGGGCCACTCCCAGTATCCATAACACTTCTCTGATGGCCTCCGGGAAGCTCAGTATTCATCCCTTGTGTTTCATTGCTATGTGAATCTACATCACATCCTATTTGAGAGCTTCATTTATTCCATTCTGCAGTGACTGAGTCTCCCCAGGAAACTGCGGAATCATAATAGCTGCTGTAGTCAATGTCCCTACCTCAGCCTTGGTTTCTAGTTCCTAGTCACACCCTCGTCACATAGAACAATTCCTTGTACATACCAGATGCTCAATGAACACTGTCAAATGAACAGATTTTTCAAGATGGTGATAATGGCAACTTTAAAAACACAACCTATGCTTCCTTATCACTTTGTGTGTTAAGGGCCTAAAGCACTCCAGCCGCGGATGGCGCCCCTCGTATATCACATTATCTGGTTGTACTTCAGATGTCCCATCAGTCCCTCTTAGGAGGTGATATGAATGAATGGGTCTTGGCTGTGAAAAAGAATGGAAGGCCAAATTAAGTTGCCTGCTTGCTAGTGGAGTACCTCTATGTATGTCCCATTTCTTTTTTTTTTTTTTTCTTAATTATTGTTTAGTTCAATTATTCATTTAAACAGTTGTAATGGAAATCCAGGTACTATGTGCCAGATACTGTGTCAAAGGCTGAGGCCTGAGCCACTGAGGAAATGCCATTTCCCCCTCTAAGAATCACAAAGTCAAGGGCATTGGAAGAGGGCCTCACTGTGACAACTACTATTTATTAAGCCTTGCTTGTATAGACACTGTTCAGTGGGAGATTAATAATGTTTTATATTGTAGTTTGAGAGAGTTTAAGGTTTAAGGAAAGACAGTTTAGACAGCCCACTGAATGGGAGAAGATATTCACAAATGATACATCTGATAAGGGGATAATATCCAAAATAAGGAATTCATACATTTGAACATTTAAAATTTTTGATTAAAAAACAGGCAGAGAACCTGAATAGACATTTCTTCAAAGACATACAGATGGCCTACAGACATGTGAAAAGATGTTCAACATCACTAATCATCAGGGAAATGCAAATTAAAACCACAATGAGATATCACCTCACACCTGTCAGAATGGCTATCACCAAAAAAAAATTAAAAAATCAACAAGTCACAAGTGTTGGCAAAGATGTGGAGCAAAGGGAATCCCCAGACACTGTTTGTGGGTTTGAAGAGCAGTTTCAAATGACATAAATAGATATTTCTTTTAGGGAAAATTTGTACATGTTTTCATACACTCAAAATCCTAGAAAATTCCCACTTTGGCGTAAAATTCTGGTTTTGTGAGGGTACAACTGGAGAAAAAAACAAATTTTATATGATGGAAAAAAGGAATTTTTTATTCATTTTTAAAGTTTTATTTATTATAGAAATAGTTTAGCTACTTAAATTGTTTTTAAGTATTTTCCCATAATCCTACCGCTCTAGCACAACTTTTTACAGTTCCCCCTCTAGTCTTTGTTCATATAGAGTATTTTACATAGTCTAACCAAGGTGTGCGTACAGTTTTGTGTACTGCTGTACAGGGAAAAGAATTGCTCAGCACTTCAGTGTTTGACCTTTGCATTTTGCAGAGGGGGTTCCTGGGTGAGGTTTGCCTAGCAGTTCTTTTGGCAGAAAACATGTACAACTGTTAAATTATGTTATTGAAATAACTTTCATTACCTCAATCCCCAAAAGCAAACAGATTCTCTCCACCCAAAACAAAAGCTCTGGTTCCCAGACTTTATTTCATTTGTGTTTTCCATGAGTTCTGGGACCCACCCTGGTATTCCCTGTCATTTTTTCTACCAGACATAACAGATACCAGCCCAACAGCAGAGGGAAATAAAAAAAAAAAAAAAAAAAGGCCTGGACAGCAAGAAAGGACATAATGCTGTATCCATCACAAATTAAAAACACATTCTCTCTCAGCTCCATTCAACAGTATTCACCAAACACCAGCTCTGCTCCAGACTATGAGAGACTGTGCAGAAGCTACCAGAAAGTGTCAGTTCTATGTCCTCCTGGAAGGAGAAAGCAAGTGCATGTAGCAGGAGTCAGCAAACTTTCTATAAAGTGACAAATAATACATATTTTTGGCTTTGTGAGACTAGAAAATTTCCACAAGTATTTTAATGAAAGAAAACTGCATTTATGGACATCGAATTTGAATTTCATATAATTTTCACTTTTAACAAATACTATTCTTCTCTTTGAGTTTTTCCCAACAATTTCAATATATAATAATCATTCTTAGCCTGCCGGCCACATAAAAACTGGCAATGAGGTCAGATTTGCCCCATGGACTAATGAATAAGACAAAGGAAAGGATGGATTAGTCCCCCAAATGGGTGGCACCAGGACAGAAGTCCAGAGAGGAGGGGTGGGGTGGGCTGGTCCAGTCAGGGATACATAATGGAAGAGATGAGATTTGAGCAGAGCCTTGAGGGCAGCAGGGAGAACATTCCAGGAGGAAGTGATGAGAATGAGACAAAGACACAGAGGGAGGAAAGATCATGGGCCACTGGAGACATGTGAGATATTTCACCATTCTTTACCGTAACATACTTCCAGCTCTCTAAGGTTTTTATGACATGCCCTGGGCTGGGTGTTTATGAAGGGGTGGAGTATTGTGGGCCCATGGGAATAGGCCTTTAAATGACTATAATTAATCATATCATATGAATATTTAAAATATGTATCACCCAAAACTTGTTGAAAACACTGAGACCTATCAGACCTGTAATTCAAAACTGATGGAGGACAAACTAGACTAGACTTTATTTTTCTTCATCAGGAAACTTTTCAGGTTTCAATTAGTCAACTGTTTTAAGGGATGTTTGTGGAGAATGAGCT